>NC_056744.1:1445736151-1445928295 GCF_019279795.1 Protopterus annectens | reverse complement strand
TTTTTGTTAAAAAACTTTTCAGCATCCAGACTATAGACCAAGATTTAATTATTAATTTCTTGTGTGTTTGTAGAATTAGTCTAAATTTGTGTTTGTTCTGCAAGTTGGATTTAAGAGTTGTGTATTTAAAATGTATACGTTGTGTACTTGTGTTGCATGATCTTGCAACATAAATTGGTTGGTTGAATTGAGGCTGTCAACAGTTTAAATGGATAAAAGCAAATGTGGAACGGTTCTGTTTATCTACTTTTGTTGTTTTCATCCGAGATCACGCCAGCTGTGTGAGATCATGCCAGCTGTGAGATTTGTTTTGCAATAAACGAATGTGGGGTACCTCCTGTGCATAGGTTCTTCCACACTGGGTGTGTTTACACTGTTTTCAGCATTGTATCAGGTTTTACCCAAGTAGCACTTTTTCTGATTAAGTTGTTTCTTGCACTTTTATTTTATTTTTATTTATTTATTTTTTATTTGAATGTCTGAAAGCTGTCTGAAGATGTTGGTTTTTCCAAATATAAAGAAAACGATAATGCCTCCTTTCTTGCTTCAAGAAAATTTTAACCTTGCCTGTCCTTTTCTTTTCCTGTAGATCTTGTAGAAAACTTTGATGAGGCATCAAAGAATGAAGCCAACTGAGTGTCGGTGGATGGGAAGTTAACAATGGACTTTATTTATGGGGCCTGTTTGGTTCCACATTTTAATTCAGCATTGAGCAGTATTCCACCACATGGGACTGCTGCTTTCACAGATTGTTTCCTACTTAAGGTGCTGATGCATCTTTCATTATGCATTTTGCACTAAAATGCAGCAACTACTTTTTGGGTCTAAATGTTGGTAAGGTTATTGAGATGAACTAACAGGCTGGGTCAGCCAGTTTGTGCAGTCAAGAGCAATTTGGGACAAGCGTTATTTAAGGTTTTCCTTTGAAAGTAAACTTAAAATAAATTTAATTCTTGTGCTTTTCTTGAATGATTTATCAGTTTCCTAGAATATGCACTTGTTGCAGCATTCGGCATAAAGGTTTAAACTGACATCTTTTAGAGTGCATTAGAGCCATTAAGGAAGTACCCTTTAAAACTAGACAATTTTTTTTTTTGTCCAGAAGGTAATTGGTGTGAAGATGGTCACTGATTTTATATCAGGTAATCTTTTTCCAATAAATTACTAACATACATTTGTAATACCATTGTTTTGCTGCATTTTTCATCCCTGCCTTGCCCGCGTTTTTGGTTTTTTGAGATGGGCATATTTTAATTTGAGAGTACCGCTGACAAGTTAACATGGTGTTTTTCTTTTATGCCTCTCTAAAGAAGAAAAGCAGTTGACAGTTTGTGCAGCCTTCTAGTGGTCTAGCCTGGCTAAATCGGTTGACACAAGCATTGGCAGCACACTGGTAGAGTACTAAAAATGTCAAGGGAAAATGTTCATTTGACAGCCTCACAGATTGTGCTTTTTAGTAATACATTTTTCTGTTTTAAAACTGTTAGGTGCACATAAACATCTTAAGTCTTGATTTCTGTTCTTTGCAGAAAATTAGAATGGTGTACTTTCAGTAATCCAGATGTAGAAAGTTTTACTGTGAAAAAGCTGGAGCGTGTATTGTATTAGGTCTTTGTTAGGTGCACATAAACATCTTAAGTCTTGATTTCTGTTCTTTGCAGAAAATTAGAATGGTGTACTTTCAGTAATCCAGATGTAGAAAGTTTTACTGTGAAAAAGCTGGAGCGTGTATTGTATTAAGTCTTGATGCATCAGAAAAGATTTTTTTAATGAACATTGAGGTACTCTAATGTGATCTAACAGTACTAGCAATGGAATATTTTTCCCCAACTGCTTTTTACAGTAAAGAGCAAGATGACTTGTTTTGTAATACTTTCTTGCTAAAATTCTAATATACCATAATTTTAATTACTGAATGTAAGTAAAAACAGTATTTCCATGAATTAGGATATTTATAAGAAAATAGATCAATTACATCTCCTTATGGTTATCAATGTACCTTGTTAACTGCTCACCTTACAGAGATTTCATGTAAATTGATGTCTTGCTTAGGCAGAAGCTTTTTGTGTTTATATTTTTAACATATATTAATAGCCTGCAAAAGAAACTGGCTTTTAGAACAGGGTGTAATTGCATCCTTGGTAGGGGAAGGTACCCGAGTTGGTGTAGGCCTAACAGACTGACCGCTGTGCACAATTACTGTAGAACCAGCTTTCAGTTGTAGAGTGAAGGTGGTTTTGTGCATCTTCTTAGGTTATATCCATCCTGCGTTTTTATGAACATTGGAAATGCCCACAGGTACAAGGGAGCCTGAACAGTGTTGGCATTACCACATTTCTGCTCAGACTTGTGGGGTATAGTCTGTGTAGAAGATGCTACATGGGAAAATTGAAAGAGGACCAGGAGAGCCACAAGGATGGAGAGGAAATGTGGTAGTTCATGGGTAGCTATGGTCTGGGAGATCGTTGAGCCGATCTCAGTTGTCCCAGAGTACAATCTGGTTAATTTATTTGCTCAGTCTCGCACAGTGTACAAATGACTAATCAAACCCTGGACTAGAGAAATTAGCTTAACGGCTCAAAGCATTAGTCCTCTTTGCTAATGCCAGATGGAGTAAAGCTTTGAACCTGTTAGCATGGAGGATAGAGTTGTAATTCTTAATGTTACAGGTTCAGAGCTAATTTAAGACCTGCAGTGCTGAAGATTGTTAAATATTACACAGTTGCCCCAGAGCAGTATATAGTTAAGTGACTTGTTCACTGTCATACAGTAGGCATAAGGAGGTTGAGGGAATCCTACCCTAGACTGTAGGAAGTGGCTCGTTAACCATTCATAGCCTTTGATCCTGTCTCCTGACTGAGGGTACTCCCTTTAACTGGTACTTAGGAAAACACCTTTTTGTTGAAAAATTAGACTTGTAGATTCATGGGTTTCAGTGTCTGGTGGCATTTGTTGTAATCCCATCTGATATATGTCCTTCTATTCCTATGTTGCAGTATTGTAGATGTCCTTCAAGGATGCATCTGCAGTCATCACATATGGGTTGTCCTGCCTCAGGCAGCCCTTCGGTCGGCCGGATTCCAAAGTCTGGGTCCGGCTTGTCGTGACTTTCCCGGCGACGCCAGAGCCTGGGTTATAAAAGCATCAGCCGACGCCATCTTCCTCAGTCTTTCTTGCCGCGTAGTGCCCGAAGCAGAAGCAGTTCGCAAGTGCCGGTCGGCCAGCTCCTGTATTTCAGCTACCGAAGACTTCAAAAAGCTAAGTACCCCGTTGGGGACTCTTTCTTGCCTCAGCCGATGTTAGATAAAGTTAGTAATTGTTTAACTTGTGGGAAACAAATACCTCATAAGGATTTCCACTCTTACTGCCTCCCCTGCTTAGGCCCAGACCACGACGTCTCGGCCTGTTTAGCCTGTGCTTCCTTCAACCGACGCACTCTCCGACGTCGGGCGGAGTTTGCAGAGGAATCTTTTGGGGCTAGTTTTTCGTATAAGATGCCGTCGGAGACTCAGACTTCACATTTAATTAAGAAACGGAAGGACAAGGACTGACACATGCGGGCCGCGGTTTCGGCTGAAACCACGGCCAGGCCTACCGCGAGTGTCTCTGTCTCGGCTGAAACAGAGTCCTTGGTACTTCAGATTACCTAAACTGCTCAACCAACTACCTCGGTCCCGGAGGCCCCGGCAGAGTCTGTTGTTGAATTTCCAACAGAAACTGGTGTCCTGGAACCTTCCGACACTATTCCTTTAGACAAATCTACACCAGCACGTGGTGCAGCCAGGCCTCCTGCATCCATGTCCATTAAGGCATTCTCCAGGGCTAAAGCTGCTAAACTCTCAAAAGCTTTGCCTCCCAAGGTTATCCCTCAGGGACACTCTACTGGTTCACAGATTCTAAGCTTAGCAGAGGATCTTATCTCCTTAATTAGGGGCTCTCAAACCTCATCCGGACAGGGGCTCTCAACCTCCTCCAGACAAAAGGCCCAGGGTTGAGCCCTCTGATCCCCACTCCTCAGATGAGGCCTCTGATGGCTCTACTCTCTCGGACCACCAGGAGGAGGCTTTTTCGGCCTATGAGGATTCTGATGCAGAGGAATCTATTCCCTCGGCCTCCCCTCCTGAAGAGTTTTCCTTTGGGGAGACACTACACACTATTTCCAATGGCAGGGCCAGGAATTCTCTGATTCCACGAAAAGATTAAGGACCTTTTTACATTTGCCTCGGCATAGACCTTTAGCTGTTCCTCCTGTTTTGAATGTCATTGATGATGTGTACTCTGACTCTAGCACAACCCCTGATTCTCTCCCTCCGGCTCCTGCCAAACCCGATAGGTACTACAGGGTCCCGGACTCGCATCTTTACCTTTACAAGGCCCACTCTGCTGATCCAGAAACTATTTCCCAGGGCCCTAAAGGGGTTGCAGCTGCCACTGCTAAAATTCCTATCCCCTCTGAAAGGGAGTCCAGAGCTTTAGAGAGATGGGGTAAAAAAGTGTATACTTCTGCTACTCTTTCCATGAGGGCATTAAATTGTCAATTTCATATGATACAGTACCAAGAGTATTTGTTAGATGAATTGCATAAAAAAAGACCGCAAGTCACTTCAGGATCTGGTACATAACTCACAACAGTTTAACAACCATTTCTTGCAATGTGGTTATGATTCATTGGAAGCTTCATGTAGGTCAGCTATGACTGGCGCAGTCATACGTAGGCATGCTTGGCTGAAGGAACAATCTCTGCCAGACCATGTTAAAGCAAAGCTGCTGGATGCTCCACTGGAAAAGCAAAAGTTATTTGGCTCCACGGCTCAGGAGGTCCTAAAGAAATTTGAAGAAAAGGCTAAATCCGTATAAACAGTCAAAGATTTTCTCCAAGTACAACCACCAAGATTCAGCAGGAATTGGCCTTCCAAGAATTGGTCCTTTCCAGACAGAGGTTTGAGAGGCAAGAACAGGCGTGCCAGAGGTAGAGGGCAAGCTAGAGGCTCCTGCAGAGGACGTTAATGGCAACCTCCCAACCAGAGAGTAATGCAGGACCTTCAACTGCTGCACAAGGACAGGCTCAATGACTTTACTTTGACACCGTCAACCAGGGCTCAATTGGAAGCACATTTGGGCAGAAAGCTTTCTTTATTCTCAGAGAATTGGCACAGTATCACAAGGGACAAATGGACACTACAAATAATAGACAAAAGGGTACAGGTTCCATTTCCACACATTACCAAAAAGACCTGCCACCGAATCAAAGGGCAGAGGCTTTGAAACAAATTTCCAGCTTAATGCAAATGAAAGCTATAGAAAAGGTTCCTCTCTCAGAACAAGGCCAAGGATTTTATTCCAGACTATTCTTTGTTCCAAGAAAAGAAAAACAATGGAGGCCTATTCTCGACTTGTCCACACTGAATGCTTATCTCATTGTGCCAAAGTTCAAAATGCTGACTCTACAGCAGCTCCTTCCCATGCTGGGCAAGGGGTCTTGGCTGGTAACTCTAGACCTCAAGGAGGCATACCTGCATGTCCCTATCAGTCAAAGTTGCAGAAGACACCTCAGATTTCTTGCAGGGTCAGAGCATTATCAATTCTCAGCATTGCCCTTTGGCTTATCTACTGTGCCCAGAGTGTTCACGAAATGCCTGGCATCAGTAATTGCACACTGCAGACTTCAGGGGATTCAAATATACCCATATCTGGACGACTGCCTTATACAAGCGGACAGCCAACAAAATTTGGTAAAACACTTGGATTATGCCATCCACCTACTTCAGGCCTTGGGATATACAGTCAACTTTCACAAATCAAGACTTGTTCCATCCCAAAGAATAACCTTTCTGGATGCAAATTTAGATGCAACCACCCAAATGGCCTTCCTCACAGAAGAAAAACAGTCAACTACCAGCTTACTTCAAAAATCTGACAAGACAAACCCAGCTGACTGCAAGGAAGGCCCTGGGTTACATGGCTTCTTGCATCTTTCTGATTCCGCAAGCAAGACTACATATGAGGAAACTACAATGGTACCTAAGGAGTTTATGGACTCGGCACAGTCACAGCCTGGAAACTTTGATACCACTCATTCCATGCCTTCAAAAGGAATTTCTGTGGTGGGCTCAAGCAAGCCAGTCAAACAGGGGTCTGCCTTTCCACAAACCAATAGCCAGCCAAACCATTACAACAGGCGTTTCAGACCACGGATGGGGAGCGCACATGGAGAGCAGATGCATTCAAGGTCTATGGTCACAAAAAGAGCTACGCATGCACATAAACCAAAAGGAAATGCTGGCAGTGATACATGCAGTCGAAGCCTTCAATCCCTTTCTGCATCTAGGCCATCTGCTAATAAGGACAGACAACACCACGGTTATGTGGTACATCAACAAGCAAGGAGGCACCCATTCCTATCCTCTTTGCAGGCTGGCAATGAATCTATGGGAACTTGCCTTGAAACTCAATGTACAGCTACAATCCCAGTTTGTGCCAGGGAAAGACAATATGCTGGTGGACAGTTTAAGCAGAAATATCATGGATGCACACGAATGGAGGCTGCACCCAGACATCTTTCTACAGATAACACAATCATGGGGGAGGTCTGACATAGATCTTTTTGCCTCCCCCCACAATCAACTGAAGAAATTCTGCTCAAGGACATACCACCCACAAGCATGGAAAGTGGACGCCCTCTCTTTCAGCTGGAGAACTCTTAACAGTGTATGCATTTCCACCTCTACCATTAATGACCAAGGTTTTGCTGAAAATTAGGACAGAGCATCCAAAAGTGATTCTGATAGCTCCGGACTGGCCAAGACAACACTGGTACCCACTGTTAAAGAGCTTGTCACGCACAAAGCCATGGCCTCTTCCTCTATGGCCACTTCTACTAACTCAGCACAATTACAAAACTCTGCATTCCAACCTGAAAACCTTGCAACTAACAGCCTGGAAAATACCTTGACTCCTCCTCAGGATAAGCTATCCCAGAGAGTGAAAGATATTATTATGGAAGCTCGCCGGCCTTCCACAAGAAAGGCATACCCAGCAAAATGGAAAAGATTTCACATTTGGAACACCACAAAGGGCCTAGATGCGACAGTGGTGATCATGGCACATATCCTGGAATACTTGGCAGAAATGTCCCACAATGGTCTGTCTTACTCTTCCATTAAAATTCATGTTTCAGCAATCTCGGCAGAGTACAATACTGAACCACCTGTCTTCTCTCATCCTCTCCTAAGACAGTTTCTAAGAGGAATCAAAAATATCAATCCTCCAAGGAAACCACCTCTACCTACTTGGGACCTTAACTTTGTGTTGGAAAAACTAACACTGCCTCCCTTTGAACCAGCAGCATCTGCAGAACTACAGTTCCTGTCTTGGAAGACTGCTTTCCTTCTGGCCATAACCTCAGCAAGAAAAGTATCTGAGTTACAGGCCCTTATGGCAGTACAGCCATTTCTTATTTTTCATCAGGACAGCGTTTCATTGAGAACCAATCCTACATTTATGCCAAAGGTGGTATCCAGGGTTTCATTAAACCAAGCTATTCACTTGCCTACCTTCTTTCCAAATCCACAAAACAAAGGGGAGAAACTTCTGCACACCCTGGACATACACAGATAGTTGCGCTGCTACTTGGACAGAACTAAAGGTTACAGAAAAACTGACCAGCTGTTGGTAGCATATGCTGCTGGTACACAAGGAAAAGCAATTTCCAAACAGACAATTTCAAAATGGATAGGAAATTGCATTCGTTTTTGTTACTCCTTTCATGGAAAAACTGTGCCAGCTAACATTAGACCTCATTCCACGAGAGCCACAGCCACCTCCACAGCCTTCTTAAGAGGGGTGGCTACCAAGGACATTTTAGAAGCTGCTACATGGAGCTCCGTGCATACATTTGCCAAGCATTACAATTTACCTTTATATTCCAGATCAGGCTTTGCTACGGCAGTCCTGCAGGGCATTTTAGCAACACCATCCTTTACATAGTTCCTCCACCCCCAGATTGGCTATGGTATTCTACCCATATGGGATGACTGCAGATGCATCCTTGAAGGACATAGTACAGTTTTGTACCTACCATAAATGTAGATGTCAGGTATGCATCTGCAGTCAGGTTTACCCTCCCTCCTTCCCCTCTGTGGTATTTCTTGGGTACTTTCCCCTCTTATAGCTAGCTGGGGTGATCTATTATGGTGTATTTGTTTTTTATATTACTGTGCATGTTTGGATTTTTAAATGCATCTCTCCAAATTTAGCCTTCCTTAGAGGGCACCTGGCATCTGGGGCAAGAAAAACTGAGGAAGATGGCGTTTGCTGATGCTTTTATACCCCAGGCGCTCTGACATCGGGGAAAGTGCGACATCAGCTGACGCCGGACCCAGACTTTGGAATCCGGCCAACCGAAGGGCTGCCCGAGGCAGGACAACCCATATGTGATGACTGCAGATGCATACCTATCGGACATCTACATTTATGGTAGGTACAAAACTGTACTTTGTGGGATTTCCTGCCCTCAGGCGACTCGTACATCAGTTCCTATACAAAAGCTTCAGCTTGGTTGTTGCAGCATGCATGGGATGTCAGACGCAAGGCCATAAACCAGTGGACTTTAATGTGACGTCTGCATGCACAATCCTCAGAGCTATTCAGCCGCAGAAGACCTACGCATCGTACAATCGTTCCTTCACAGACATCGCATCAATAAAGGTAAGTAACCCGTTTGGTTGCTATTTTTCTTGATGTTCTTCGTTCCACATTGCTGCAGTCCTTACTATTGGGGTAGTCCGCTGTCCAGTCGGCCCGAATACCAGAGTATATGGCTGACGTCGGTCAGGGCGCATTAGACTGACGTCAGTACGTCAGGGTACTAATGCGCATGACCGACGCCATATCTCAGTCTTTTGCCGCATGGTCCGATGCAGAAGCAGTTTTGCGAGTGCAGGTTGGCGTTCTGAAATATTTCAAACCGAGTTTCAGACCGAATCAGAGTTGGCTAAGAACCCGCTAGAACATTTTGGTTTTTCTTGCCTCAGTATTTAACCGGATGTCAGAAAAAGTGAATAACTGTATTTCTTGTGGGAAACAGATACCTCATAGGGATTACCATACCTTGTGTATACCTTGTTTAGGGCCTGAGCACGGCGTTGTTGGATGCCGCTCTTGTGCTAGGTTTAACAAACGCACTATTAAGAGGAGGTTAGACTGTGCCAGGTTAGTGTTTGGGAAGCGTTGCAATTATAAAATGCCGCCGGATGCTCCGACGCCCGCTTCCCAAGAAGCGCAAGGACAAAACAGCGAAGCCTAGGGTTGATGAACCGGCAGTCCCTGACGCCGGTTCTTTAGAAGGCTCAGTGGAGCCAGAGGTTTTGCCAGGAGTTTCTATGGAGTCTCAGGCAGAAACTTTACTGTTACAGGATGTGCCTTCTCAGGAGGTAGGCCAGGCTGAGGGGGCTTCTCAGGTAACTGTTCTTCCCTCTCTTCCCAAGGTAGTTAGAGCCTCTCCTTCTGTTGCCAAAACTTCTTTGAGAGGTAGGCCAAGTTCAGCTTCAGTGGGGGCTTCCCTAGCATTTCGGGTTCTGTTCCTAAGAAACATATGCTTAAAATGGCAGAAGATTTAATTACTATGATTAGAGGTTCTTTGCCCCCTCCTGATAAGAGGCCTAGGGTGGAACCGGAGTTTGATAGCTTTGAACAGTGTTCAGAGGCTTCTGAGTCTTCTGGAAGATTTGCAGGAGTATCCTCCTTATTCTGATTCTGATGTGGATGATTCCACTCCTACAGCTTCTCCTCCTGAGGATTTCTCATTTTCAGAGACTCTGCATTCCATGAGGGAGCACTTTAAATGGGAAGGCCAGGATTATTCTGATTCAGGAAAAGGCTTAGGAATTCTTGTTTTACCCCAGCATAGGCCCTTAGCTATACCTCCTGTGTTGAATGTGGTGGAAGATGTTTTTGCAGAGGCTTCCTGAACCCTGATTCTTTGCCTCCTGCTCCTGTTAAACCTGATAGGTACTATAGGGTGCCCGAAGCTCATAAGTATTTGTTTAAGAGTCCTAGGGCGGACCCAGAAACTGTTTCTCAGGGGCCTAAAGGTGTTAAGGCCTCTGTGGTTAAAAATCCTGTTCCTCTGATAAAGAGGCAAGGGCTTTGGATAGGTGGGGAAGAAAGTGTATACTTCTTCCACTCTTGCCATGAGAGCTTGAATTGTCAGTTTCACATGCTAAAATATCAAAATTATCTCCTTTCACAATTGAAATCTAAGGTGGATGCTTTGGCGGAAGGTATTGAGTGTAAAGAGTTGCTGGATTTGGTTCATGTGTCTGAACAGGTGGGTAAGCATTCTTTGCAATGTGGTTTTGATGCTGTACAGGCCTCCTCGAGGGTGGCTGCCACTAGTTCTGTTCTTCAGGCATGCCTGGTTGAGGGATCAGAATTTAGCTGAGCATGTTAAGACAAGGATTTTGGATGCTCCTTTACAGTCTGATGTGTTGTTTGGTTCGCCTGTGGAAGCAGTTTTAAAGAAAATGGAGGACAAAGCTAAGTCTATGCAAACTGTTAAAGATTTTTTGCAGGTGCAGCCTAGTTTAGTAGAAATTGGCCTGCTAAGGGGTGGACATATCCTGCTTATGATTCCCAGTCTAGGGGTAGGTCTAGACGTGGTAGGGGCAGAGCTCAAGGTTCTTTTAGGCCTAGAACAGGGAGTTCACCTGCTCAGACTTCTGGTGAGGGCAGGGGTCAGTCCTTTCGTAAACAGACCCAATGACCTGCCTTTTCAGCTGCCAGTAGATTCTCGTCTGTCAGCTCCTTTGGGAGGAAGACTGTCTCTTTTCAAAGAAAATTGGGATTTAATTACTCAAGACAGATGGGTGTTGGATATCATTCACCACGGTTACAGGTTTTATTTCCATACATTGCCCCCTTTCAGAGGCATGCCAGACGTTCCTCCTCCACAAAGAAAAGAGGCTCACAAGCAAATTTCTCAGTTACTCCAGATGGGGGCCATTCAGCCAGTCCCTGTGTCAGAAAGGGGCCTAGGATTTTATTCTCGCCTGTTCCTAGTACCAAAGAAGGGGAACACGTGGAGACCAATTTTGGATTTATCTCTCCTCAACACTTATCTGGACATTCCCAAGTTCAAGATGTTGACGTTACAACAGCTTTTACCTCTGTTGGGCAAAGATCACTGGATGGTAACTTTAGATCTCAAGGAAGCTTACCTTCATGTGCCTATAAGGCTAAGTTGCAGGAAGTATCTGCGGTTTCGAGCTGGAAATTCTCATTATCAGTTCTCTGCATTGCCCTTTGGCTTATCTACTGCCCAGAGTATTCACAAAGGTTCTGGCTCCAGTGATAGCTTACTTCAGGCTACAAGGAATTCAAATCTATCCTTACTTGGACGACTGCCTGATTCTGGCTCAAGAAAGGAAGACCTTCTACAGCATCTGGAATATGTTATAGCAGTGCTAAGATGCCTAGGTATTCTGTGAACGAAATAAAGTCCAGTCTAGTACCCTCTCAAGACATGTGCTTTCTGGGTGTGAGACTGAATACAGCAGCCCAGATGGCCTTTTAACCCCGGACAAACAAAAGAATCTATCACTTTACTTCCATCAACTATCTCATCAGTCCGTGCTGACTGCAAGGACAGTCCTTCAAGCATTAGGGTTCATGGCATCTTGTATTCTGGTGCTTCCCAATGCCAAACTGCATATGAGGAAGCTACAATGGTATCTCAAAATGTATGGACACAGCACTGCCAGGATTTGGACACTGTCATTCAAATAATACCTTGCCTTCAAAAAGAATTTTGTGGTGGGCTCAGGAATGTCACCTAAACAAGGGACTCTCTGTGACCCGCCAGAGGCGAGTCAGATTTTAACGACAGATGCCTCGGACATTGCTTGGGAGCTCATCTAAATGGAAAGTGGATACAAGACAAGTGGCCTGCCAGACTACAGCATCTACATATCAACATGAAGGAGATGTTAGCAGTCCAGTTTGCATTAATGGCTTTCAAGGAGTTACTTCTTCCAGGACAGGTGTTGATTCTAACAGACAACACAACTGTCATGTGGTACATCAACAAGCAAGGGGGTACACATTCTTATCCTCTATGCAGGCAAGCAATGATTTTATGGGAGACTGCGCTAAGCTTGCAACTAACTCTTCAGGCAAGGTTTCTGCCAGGAGCACAGAACTCCTTAGCAGATGTGTTAAGCAGACAAATCATGGATCCCCACGGTGGGAAAACTGGATCTTCATGTATTTCAGAAATTGACAGTGTCATGGGGAACTCCAGACATAGATCTGTTCGCTTCTCCACTAAACCACCAGCTGCCAAAGTTTTGCACAAAGGGGTTTCATCGCACAGCTTGGAAAGTGGATGCTCTGTCTTTCAGTTGGAAAAACCTTCATGTGTATGCCTTTCCACCTCTGCCTCTTCTTCCAAAGGTGCTATTAAAAGTCAGACAAGACAAGCCAAGGATGATTTTGATAGCTCCAGATTGGCCTCGCAACATTGGTACCCACTACTAAGGAGTCTGGTAAGGAAGCCTCCATGGCCTTTACCTTTGATTCCTCATCTGTTATCTCAGAAGGACGGTCATCTGCTCAATGTCAAGCTTCACTCTCTTCATCTAACAGCCTGGCATATTCTGTGTTGAAACACAGCAGGTCTCAACTTCCTCAACAGGTTTTAAATGTGATTATGGAAGCTAGAAGACCTAGTACAAGGAAAGTGTACGCAGAAAAATGGAAGAGATTTTTACTTTGGAGTACAGCAAAGAATTTGGAGGTTTCTGAGCCTAATTTGAGTGTGGCTCTTCAATATCTTACTGAATTATTGGACAAAGGTTTGTCCTTCTCTTCCATTAAGATTCATGCTGCAGCAATTTCAGCTCACTATGATTGTGACCCACCATTGTTTTCGCATCCTTTGTTCAAGCAGTTTCTTAGAGGGGCAAAGAATATAAGACCCCCACGTAGAGCTCCTACTCCTGCTTGGGATCTCAATTTTGTGTTGGAAAAACTTACTCTACAACCTTTTGAGCCTCGGCTACTGCTGAATTGAAATACTTGTCATGGAAGACTGCTTTTCTGTTGGCTATTACTTCTGCAAGAAGGGTGTCTGAGTTGCAGGCCCTTATGGCAGTAGAGCCCTTTTTGATTTTCCATAAGGATAGGGTATCATTACGTACTAATCCTTCCTTTATGCCTAAGGTGGTTTCTAGTGTGGCTTTAAACCAAACTATTCATTTGCCTACTTTTATGCAAACCCCAAAATAAAGGGGAAAAGATTTTGCACACTTTAGATGTACACAGGCTATGCGTTATTATTTAAGCAGGACTAAGGATTTTAGGCAGTCTCAGCAGTTGTTTGTTTCTTTTGCTTTGAGTTCAGCAGGGCAAGCCTGTGTCAAAACAAACTATTTCTAGGTGGATTGGGTTTTGCATTGCATTTTGTTATTCCCATCATGGCAAGGAGATTCCAGCTGGGATTAGGCCTCATTCCACTAGGGCTACTGCCACTTCAACAGCTTTCCTAAGGGGGGTGGCTACTAAGGATATTTTGGAGGCAGCTACTTGGAGTTCAGTGCATACTTTCTCTAAGCATTATCACCTTCCTATCTACTCTAAGTCTAGGGCTGGTTTTGCCACAGCTGTTTTGCAAGGCATGTTGTCAGCTCCTACTTCTTTATGATTTGCCAGCCTCCCTTACCTCTGCTTTGGGATTCTACCCAATAGTAAGGACTGCAGCAATGTGGAACGAAGAACATAGTACAGTTTTGTACCTACCATAAATGTAGATGTTCGAGGATCCACATTGCTGCAGTCCAATTCTCCCTCCTTCCCCTCTGTGTTTAGGGGTGGTTGTGTAGGTGAGGTTATATGTTGATGTTTTTGTATATATTTTTGTATATATTGTACATAATTTTGGTGCAGGTAGTTTGGGCCTTGTCTTTTTAGGGTCTTCTGACATCTGGGGCAAGAAAAGACTGAGGATATGACGTCGGTCATGCGCATTAGTACCCTGACGTACTGACGTCAGTCTAATGCGCCCTGACCGACGTCAGCCATATACTCTGGTATTCGGGCCGACTGGACAGCGGACTACCCCAATAGTAAGGACTGCAGCAATGTGGATCCTCGAACATCTACATTTATGGTAGGTACAAAACTGTACTTTTTGCTGATTGTTATTGCTTAGGCTTGGTGGTTGTAGCCTTTAGCTGATGGGTAAAAATGGAAAGTGCCAATGCAGGTACCAGATACCCCATAAAGATGCCCATGATGGGCATGTTTTTTCTTTAGGCCAGGAACATGACCATTCCTCCTGCTCAATTTGTCAATCATTTGTGCCGAAGACCCTACTCCGCCGTCTGGCTGCTTTAAACCTTTACCTAGAAAACCAGCGCCTAAAACTGTTAGCTCTTGGACTGGATCCTGCATCGGAGGCCGAACACAAATCTCTGTGAAGAAGGCCAAGATTCCTAGGCCTTTGCCTGCTGCTCCCCTTCCTGACGCCCCACCAACTGCTGATCTAGGAGTTGAGTGCTCTGTGGTTCCGTCTTCTTCAATGACTACCCTTGAAGCTATTGCATAGCCGACTGGCATGTCCCCTGAGCTTGCCCAGACACAAACTACTGTCGATGGGGGACCAGTTTCTGTGATACTTCCAATCAGGATCCAGTCTTCGGAAATGTTTTCAAAGTCTGACGCCAGGCTAGTTCCTACCTCCACCCTGGCCAAAAAGAAACAAAAAAACAAGCATACCTCCTCTTCAGAAACAATACCAGATTGACAGGCTTTCACTTCCTCACTAATGCAGGCCTTCATGGTCTTTAGGCCTTCAGCTTCGGCCCCTTCTACTCTGCCTTTGAGCCCTAGGCCTGCTTCTGCCTCTTCCCCCCCCCCCCACCCATGACCTTTCAAGTTAAGGAAGAAGAGCACAATTCCTCCTTTTTTTCCTCAGTGGACTCCATTTCATATTTATCTCGGATTGCTTCTTCCCAGGAGTAGTCTTCACCTGATGAATCTGTTTAAGGGGATTCTCCCCCTGAGGTTGTTGCCTTTGGTGAGACCATCACCAAGAAGAAAGGTTACTTCAAATGGGATACTTCCGAAATGACTGATGCCCAAAAGAGGTACTTTGAGCTGCTTCAAGTGGAATCACCTACTCCCTCAACTGTCCCTCCAGTGTTTCCTACTTACTTGGATGTCTTTAATTCAGCTTCTAAGGCCCCAGCCTCCAGCCCCCAAGCGCCCTGACTGCTTCTATAAAGTGCCAGAGTAAGAATTCCTAGTTGAACCTCCCTTGGCAGACCCAGTTGTTGTCGCCACTGCTCCTGATGGTCTAGACTGCTGCCTCCCTCCTACCCACTGATAAAAATAGCAAATATATGGATAGGATGGGAAAGAAGGATGATCTTCGTGTTTCACTGTTGCAGTCATTACATTTGGGTTATCCTGCTGGCAGGTTGCCCTGAATTCCAAAGTCTTGGCTCCTGTGTCTGTTGCTGTCGCCTCTTCCCTGGCGTCAGGTTGTCAGGGGTATAAATGATGCAGCAGACACCATTTTCTTCAGTCTTTCTTGCCTCGCGGTGCCCGAAGCAGTTCACAAGTGCCAGTCAGCAGACTCCTGAGATTTTTGAGTTTCAGATCCGAAGTCTTCATTAAAAGCTAAGTACCCGTTGGGGAAGCTTTTCTTTTTTCTTGCTCCAGACCAATGTCAGAAAATTAATTTTGAAAATGAAAATACCAGGATCCAACCAAGAGACACACTGAGGCACGATGAGCTAGCGCTTTCATCCACTTTTAATGATGTGAACTTCTAAAGAAAAACAAATATCCACCTAACCACCTTTTAAATGATTCATTACAGGAAATGATGTCATAGTCTGCACAATGAAATTTAAAGTAATACTATGTAAAATAATTGATATATATAAAAATGTATATACATATAAATACAATATAAATACAATATATCAATATGTTATTCCATGCTGTATCTATACTTTAAAAAACATTTTATGTTAATGACTTCATTAAGCCCTGGGTATGTATCAGCCCCAAAAAGGAGCTGCCAAAATGCTTCCCTCTGTTCTAATATGTTGTCAATGTCACCACCAAACATTTTTTTCTCTACATAATCTAAAACGAAAAATTCAAATTTCTTAAAATTCATACAAGAAAGAGCATGTCTAGCTAAAGAATTGTTTTTATCTTTTTTCTTTATAGCTAGAACATGCTCATAAATTCTACGTTTTAAAACTTTTTGTTTTGCCTATATAGTAATTTTGGCATGTGGAACAAGTAGCCATGTAGACTACATTTTCACTATGGCAATTAAAATATTTATTTGCCCAAAATGTTTGTCCCGAATGTTCTATTGTAATGAAGGACGAATTACACATGAACCTACATTGTTTACAGTCTTTACATGCAAAAGTACCTTTTTTATTGCTAACTGATCTGTCCTTGTGAGTTTCTGACTTCTGAGAAGTTTCTAACTTCTGTCTGTAACTTTTTTATATGTAAACTTTGGTAAATACCCCAAAGATGAACTTAATTCATAGTTACCTAAAATGATTCTCCAGTTCTTCTCTTTCCTTTATACACCAAATTTCATTTACTATTGGCAAAGGAAATGCTATGTTGAATTCTTGATTTTTTTCTTGTGTTACTATGATGTAAACTTATAGGAGCTCCTACCATTATGTCCTTAGAAGCCAAAATGGGCTGAGCAACACCTTTTCTTAAAAGTAAAACCTCTTTTTCTATTCCCTCTAACCACCTTCGGTCATAACCTCTTTGGAGAAATAATTCTCTAAGAAAGATAAGCTCATTCAAAAATATATGTTCATCAGAAGTGAGCCTACTGAGTCTGATAATTTGACCCTTGATAACCCCTTTTTTCATGTGTGTTAGGTGCAAACTATCCCTATGCAAATACTGGTTTGCAAAACAGGACTTCCTATAGATTCTACTTCTAAATTTTCTTGTAACATTATCTATGTTGTGTCAAATCCAAAAAGTTAATTTGTTTACCATAACCACCTATTTTAAATAAAAAATCTGTAGTGCCATTAAGGTCAGATACAAATTCTACAAATTCAGAATGTTCCCTGACCACAAAAAAAGCAAATCTATGTATCTATGTTATAATTCTACCTTGTTGTAACCAGGGTGTAACTTCAGGAACCGTTTGCAAAAGCCGGTGCCACTCTTGCTCCCATGGCTACACCAGATATTTGCTTATATAATGTATTATTGAATTTGAAAAAATTGAGTACTAATTCCATTTAATGTACAAATTGTGTTTACTTTTTCATCTGAAAAATCAGTATGACATGTAAGATACTCTCATGAACTCTAAACCTACTTCCTGATTAATGGAAGTATACAAACTCGTGACATCTAGCGTACAAAAATATGTCTCTGTCAGGCACTTCATATTTGCCTAGGATCTCAAGCAAATGCCAAGAATCTCTTTTATATAGTGTTCAGATTTTTGTACTATTGGATTAAGAACATTGTCTAACCATATTGAAATATTCTGATTTAAATTGTCTGGCAGAGACTATAGGTCTAAAAGATGGACTTAGTTCGTTATTTTGAATTTTTGGAATTCCAAAAAACGTAGCCATTTTGGGATGTTCTACCACTAGAAAATCATAATCAGCTTTGTCAATTTCCCCTTGGCAAAACATATCAAACAGGGTATCAATTTTCCTAAAACTGTAGTTGACAAAGTGTAAAGAAACTTTAGAATAAGTGTCTGAATCTTCTAACAATGTACCGAGAGATTTTTCATAAACACAAGTGTCCATGATAACTATTTTTCCCCCTTTATCAGCTTTCATAGTTCTAATGTTAGAATTCCTACTTATATTTTCCAAAGCAATAAATTCAGCTTCAGATAAGTTATTTTTAACATTGCCATGTTTGATCTCTCTAAACTCTTTTTCACAAATGTTCTGAAACACTTGCAGTGTGTTCACCAATGGGGGGTTAAAGACACTTGGTTTAGTAAGCCTGGAATTTCCCTGTTCCACTGTAGTAGTAACATCATGCAGAATGTATTGCAGATTAAGTTTACGCAAAAAAGCCTAAAATCAATCATTAACTTGCCAGTGTTCATCCTGTTGGTAGGAATAAAAGAAAAACCTTTTCTTAGCACGTTGTTAGTCGCTGCACAAAAGGAAGTACTACTCAAATTAACTATCTATTGTAAAGTTATCTCTTGGAGATGAAATCACCTCCGTTTGTTTTTCCCCTTTGTCTTCCCTTTCTGCTGCGTTACATTGTACCATTTGGTAGTCCTTTTCATGGAGGGCCCTTGTGTTCCTCATGGAGGGCTCCTTTTTGGGGGTGATACATACCCAGGGCTTAATGAAGTCATTAACATAAAATGTTTTTTAAAGTATAGATAAATAGAGCATGGAATAACATATTGATATATTGTATTTATTTATATGCATGTTTATACATTTTTATAGATATATCAATTATTTTACATAGTATTACTTTAAATTTATTTCATTGTGCAGACTATGACATTTCCTGTAATGAATCATTTAAAAGGTGGTTATTTGTTTTTCTGAAGAAGTTCACATTAAAAGTGGATGAAAGCGCTAGCTCATTGTGCCTCAGTGTGTCTCTTGGTTGGATCCTGGTATTTTCATTTTCAAAGTTACTAGTTTGTGCTTTCCAGCTTGGCTTACTGTTTCAGTTTTTGTTTTGGAACCAACATTGATGGCAGCTGAGGTTTCTTCACAAGAAGACTTGTTAAATCTTTCCACCTATCCAGTTCCTGAAAGAGGTGAAGAGTTGCCTACTACATCAACTTTTTCATTACAACTGTCGAGTACTATCACCAAGATAGTACAAAATTGGAAGAACAATTAAACCTCAAAAAGGTCCAAAGGCAGGCTTTAAGACCTGAAGTGGGAGATTGCCCACGCCCTTTTCAGTCCTTGGAAGCCTACAGTGAAGAAAGTCCTGTGAACTGAAATGGTGAGGGAGCTGAATCACGAAGTATGGCAAATAATCTTGTATGGAATTACATCAGTAAATCTTATGAGAATCAGTTTACAAATTTGACAGATTCCAATGAATGAAACTAAGTAAACAATTACATGATTCCAATTCATGCAAAAAGTGCATTTTTGAACTGGAGAGACTTGTTTTCAAGTATGTGTCTTTAACTTTGGAAGTACAATGCTTAGGGGAATGTATTAATCGTAAAATAGTTCTGCAAGGTCTGAGAACGGCAAAATTCCCAAACTGTCTCTCCTGGTGATTTGTGCAATGTTTTAATAGAATTGTACAATGAGACTGGTTTGGCCATGATGAGAGTGCTTGTGTCTCACTATGAAAAAGAAATAGTTAAACACAAGGACAGTATTAAATCTATGGATGAAAGTATAAAAAGTTACATCTGCTTCAATAATTTTTCAACATTATATAATGGAATTGAACCAAAGGCGGACAGACATAGAGCTACTATTATAGCTAGAAAACAAAATAAATTAGAGACATTCAAGCATGTAGGTCGAATCAGGCTTACATCAGTATTACTGATGTGAGTGGCTACACAGTACCTACAACTAATAACAATTCTTTGGTCAATATGGTGGCTAATACCCAACGGGTTGACTACAGGAAATAAGGAGGTTTTTCCTAGAGTGAATGAAGTACCAGTTAATTTGGTCAATGATGAACAGTGTGTCAATGTAAATGGTACTACAAATAACACATCAAGAGTGGGAATTAGTTTTTCTGGAGTGGTGGCTACTTGCAATGGACATTCCAATGGACATGTCACTGGCCCTTTTCGAACACAAGGGCCCTCCATGAAAAAGGACTACCAAATGGTACAATGTCACGCAGCAGAAAGGGAAGACAAAGGGGAAGAACAAACTGAGGTGATTTCATCTCCAAGAGATACTTTACAATAGATATTGTTAATTTGAGTAGTACTTCCTTTTGTGCAGCGACTAACAACGTGCTAAGAAAAGGTTTTTCTTTTATTCCTACCAACAGGATGAACATTGGCAAGTTAATTGATTTTAGGTTTTTTTTGCGTAAACTTAATCTGCAATACATTCTGCATGATGTTACTACTACAGTGGAACAGGGAAATTCCAGGCTTACTAAACCAAGCGTCTTTAACCCCCCATTGGTGAACACACTGCAAGTGTTTCAGAACATTTGTGAAAGAGTTGAGAGATCAAACATGGCAATGTTAAAAATAGCTTAACTGAAGCTGAATTTATTGCTTTGGAAAATAAGTAGGAATTCTAACATTAGAACTATGAAAGCTGATAAAGGGGGAAAAAGTTATCATGGACACTTGTGTTTATGAAAAATTTCTCAGTACATTGTTAGAAGATTCAGACACTTATTCTAAAGTTTCTTTACACTTTGTCAACTACAGTTTTAGGAAAATTGATACCCTGTTTGATATGTTTTGCCAAGGGGAAATTGACAAAGCTGATTATGATTTTCTAGTGGTAGAACATCCCAAAATGGCTGTTTTTTGGAATTCCAAAAATTCAAAATAACGAATTAAGTCCATCTTTTAAACCTGTAGTCTCTGCCAGATAATTTAAAACTGAGAATATTTCAATATGGTTAGACAATGTTCTTAATCCAATAGTACAAAAATCTGAACACTATACAAGAGATTCTTGGCATTTGCTTGAGATCCTAGGCAAATATAAAGTGCCTGACAGAGACATATATATTTTTGTACGCTAGATGTCACGAGTTTGTATACTTCCATTAATCAGGAAGTAGGTTTAGAGTTCATGAGAGAGTATCTTACATGTCATACTGATTTTTCAGGTGAAAAAGTAAACACAATTTGTACATTAATGGAATTAGTACTCGACAATATTTTTTTCAAATTCAATAATACATTATATAAGCAAATATCAGGTGTAGCCATGGGAACAAGAGTGGCACCGGCTTTTGCAAACATATAGTCATGGCCAATTGGGAAAATAGGTTCCTGAAGTTACACCCTGGTTACAACAAGGTAGAATTATACCATAGATACATAGATGATTTGCTTTTTTTTTTTGTGGTCAGGGGAACATTCTGAATTTGTAGAATTTGTATCTGACCTTAATGGCACTACAGATTTTTTATTTAAAATAGGTGGTTATGGTGAACAAATTACCTTTTTGGATTTGACACTTAACATAGATAATGTTACAAGAAAATTTAGAAGTAGAATCCTATAGGAAGTCCTGTTTTGCAAACCAGTATTTGCATAGGGATAGTTTGCACCCAACACACATGAAAAAAAAGGGGGTTATCAAGGGTCAAATTATCAGACTCAGTAGGCTCACTTCTGATGAACATATATTTTTAAATGAGCTTATCTTTCTTAGAGAATTATTTCTCCAAAGAGGTTATGACCGAAGGTGGTTAGAGGGAATAGAAAAAGAGGTTTTACTTTTATGAAAAGGTGTTGCTCAGCCCATTTTGGCTTCTGAGGACATAATGGTGGGAGCTCCTATAAGTTTACATCATAGTAACACAAGAAAAAATCAAGAATTCAACATAGCATTTCCTTTACCAATAGTAAATGAAATTTGGTGTATAAAGGAAATCATTGAGATGAACTGGAGAATCATTTTAGGTAACAATGAATTAAGTTTATCTTTGGGGTATTTACCAAAGTTTACATATAAAAAAGTTACAAACATCAGACAGAAGTTAGAAACTTCTCAGAAGTCAAACTCACAAGGACAGATCAGTTAGCAATAAAAAAGGTACTTTTGCATGTAAAGACTAAACAATGTAGGTTCATGTGTAATTTGTCCATTACAATAGAACATTTGGAACAAACATTTTGGGCAAATAAATATTTTAATTTCCATAGTGAAAATGTAGTCTACATGGCTACTTGTTCCACATGCCAAAATTGCTATATAGGCAAAACAAAGAGTTTTAAAACGTAGAATTTATGAGCATGTTCTAGCTATAAAGATAAAAGAAAAACAATTCTTTAGACATGCTCTTTCTTGTATGAATTTTAAGAAATTTGAATTTTTCGTTTTAGATTATGTAGAGAAAAAAATGTTTGGTGGTGACATTGACAACATATTAGAACAGAGGGAAGCATTTTGGCGGCTCCTTTTTGGGGCTGATACATACCCAGGGCTTAATGAAGTCATTAACATAAAATGTTTTTTAAAGTATAGATAGAGCATGGAATAACATTGATATATTGTATTTATTTATATGTATGTATATACATTTTTATAGATATATCAATTATTTTACATAGTATTACTTTAAATGTATTTAATTGTGCAGACTATGACATCATTTCCTGTAATGAATCATTTAAAAGGTGGTTAGGTGGTTATTTGTTTTTCTGAAGTTGTTCACATCATTAAAAGTGGATGAAAGCGCTAGCTCATTGTGCCTCAGTGTGTCTCTTGGTTGGATCCTGGTATTTTCATTTTCAAAGTTACTAGTTTGTGCTTTCCAGCTTGGTTTACTGTTGAAAAAGTTAATTGTATTTCTTGTGGGAAGCAAATGCCTCATAAGGACTTTCACTCTTACTGTATTCCTTGCCTAGGCCCTGACCACAATGTTTCTAGTTGTCGGTTTTGTGCTACATTTAACCAACGCACTATTAAGCGTCTGTACGATTTTGCATTGTTATTTTGGGCGAAGATTTAATTATACAATGTCATCAGCCATCCAACTACCGGAGTTCACAGAAAACAAAGAGAGACTGGTAACAGAGGTCCAAAACCGATGAAGCGTCCCCTAAGCAAGTCGCCGGTTCTCAGTGAGGTGCTTTCGCAGCCCCTTACTCCTGCTGCTTTAGAGGCGCAGGGCGCTACCGACTCCCACATGGAGTCTGCCAGGCTGCTGGAAACTCTAGGTGTTGGAGCCTCGGACATTATTCCCTCAGATGGGTCCGGAGCCGCTGAGCAGGCATCTGCTTCTGAGAGTGTATTCAGACCTAAACAATTGTATATTAAACCGACTTCAAAAGGCAAAGACTAAAACACCTTTAAAGGAAAGAGACAGGCCTCCATGCCCAAAAAACAGATGTTCAAAATGGCCGAAGACTTAATTACTTTGATCAGGGGTTCCCATCCCCCTCCTGATAAGAGGCCTAGGTTCCCATCCCCTTCCTGATAAGAGGCCTAGGCAAGAGACAGACTATGAATCTTCAGATCAAGTTTCCATTTCTTCTGACTCCTCTTCTGATCAGTAATATTCTCCCCCCCCCCCATGAGTCTTCTGACGCTGAAGAATCAATTCCTTCAGCTTCTCCTGAGGACTACTCTTTTGGGGAAACCTTGCATACCATGAGGGAGCACTTCCACTGGGAGAGCCAAGAATTTTCAGAATCTAAGAGGCGGCTCAGATACTTCCTTTTACTACCTCAACACAGGCCTCTAGTTATTCCACCTATGTTAGACTTTGTAGATGTGTTCTCAGAGTCTAGTCTGACCCCTGACTCCTTTCCTCCAGCACCTGTTAAGCCGGACAGATACTACAGAGTTCCTGACAGTCATAAAATTCTTTTTCAAAAACCCTACTGTAGACCCAGAAATCATTTCTCAGGGTTCCAAAGGGGTCAAGGCTTCCACTGCAAAAAACCCTACTCCTTCTGACAGGGATTCTAGGGCACTGGATAGATGGGGGAAAAAAGATTTACACATCTGCTACCTTGGCTGTAAGGGCCTTAAATTGCCAGTTTCATATGCTCAAATATCAACAATATATCAAGACGCTGCTTAAGCAGAAAATGATGACAAATTCTGAATGTGCAGAAAACAGAAATGCAGGATTTATTGCATGCAGCTGAACAAGTTGGAAAGCACACTTTGCAATGTGATTTTGATTCTCTAGAGGCCTCCTGCAGGTCCGCTGTTATGGGTTCTGTCATTAGGAGGCATGCTTGGTTAAAGGAACAAAATCAGCCTGACCATGTTAAAGCAAAATTATTAGATGCTCCATTACAACATGATACCTTGTTTGGTGTTAAGGCAGAAGAGGTGTTAAAGAAAATGGAGGACAAAGCTAAATCTATGCAAACGGTCAAGGATTTCTTACAGTTACAGCCACCTAGATTTAGCAGACACTGGCCTACAAAGAATTGGTCCTTTCCAGTCTGACAGACCTCAAAGGGGCAGATCCAGACGCCCTAGAGGCACAACCATACAGGAAACAGTCCCAATGACTTCCCCCTGCTTGCACCAAGCACTTATCTTCTGGCAGCACCCTTAGGGGAAAACTAGCAATTTTTTCACAAAACTAGCACATTATAACCCAGGACAAATGGGTTCTAGACATAATGTTTCAAGGTTACAAGTTTCATTTTTATACCCTGCCAAGGGAAAACGGTTGGCAAGACTTGCCAAAAAATAAGTGGGCAGAGGCTCTAAAACAAGTCGCAGCTCTCGTGGACATGAGGGCTATTCAAGTGCCACAGCAAGAGCAGGGACAAGGATTTTACTCTACTGTTCTTGGTAACCATAAAGGACAAAGCATGGAGACCAATACTGGACTGATCTACTCTAAACACTTTCCTGGATATACCAAAATTCAAGATGTTGACCTTGCCGCAGCTTCTGCCTATGCTGGGCAGCAAGGCTTGGCTCGTGACTTTAGACCTAAAAGAGGCATACCTGCATGTCCCAATCAGACAATTATGCAGAAGATACCTCAGATTCAAGGCAGGCTCAAAGCATTACCAATTCTCTGCACTGCCCTTTGGCTTATCTACTGCGCCCAGGGTCTTCACAAAGTGCCTGGCACCAGTAATTGCTTACTGCAGACAAAGAGGAATACAAAAATATCCTTATTTGGACGACTGCCTCGTACAAGCAGAGAACAAGGACATTCTACTACAGCATTTGACGTTTGTGAAAAGACTTTTAACATGCCTAGGGTACACAGTCCACAAAAAGAAATCAAAACTAGTACCCTCTTGAGATAATATTCCTGGGTGCAAGCTTAAATACAACTGCCCAGATGGCTTCTTACTCCAGACAAAGGCATCTTATTACCCATTTCAAGGAAATGGCAACAAAGGCCCAGTTATCTGCAAGAAAAATTCTGCAGGCTTTGGGCTTCATGGCATCCTGCATCTTACCAATTCCATATGCAGTACTGCATATGAGGAAAATTCAATGGTACCCAAGTGTCTGGACACATTACCACAGCCTGGAAACAAGGATTACTCTAATTCCCTGCCTGCAACAGGAGTTTCGATGGTGAGCAAAGGCTTATCACCAAAACAAGGGACAGCCATTCTCACTACTTCCTGCCAGGCAGAGCCTAACGACGGATGCATCAGATTATGTCTGGGGGGCACAGATGGTAGGAAGAGGCGTTCGGGGCACCTGGTCCACAAATCAAAAGCATCTACATATCAAAAAGGGATGCTAGCTGTTCAAAATGCCCTGACAGCCTTCAAGGACCTACTTCATCCGTGACAACTACTGATAAAGACTGACAACACCGCGGTCATATATGGCTTTATGGGACACAGCATTGACTTACCATGTTCATCTGCAGCCACAATTCCTTCCAGGAAAGGAAAATACTCTGGCAGACGAACTAAGCAGAAACCTCATGGATCCCCACGAGTGGCACCTGGATCCACAAGTCTTCAGCATGGTAAAGAAATGGACGCCCAGACATAGATCTATTTGTCTCCCCTCAAAACAATCAGCTAACAAGGTTGGAAAGTGGACGCCTTATCTTCAACTGGATAAACCTAGCAGTATATGTCTTTCCTCCAATGCCTGTCCTCCTCCCCAAGGTACTCCTAAAGGTCAGGCAGGAGAAACTAAAAATGATTCTGATTGCCCCAGACTGGCCACGCCAGTACTGGTATCAGTTCTTAAGGAACTTGTCCCAATGTCCAGCATGGACTTACCTCAAATACCTCATCTACTGTCCCAGCAAAGCAATCCGGTTCTGCACAGCCAACTCAGGACCTTAAACCTGGCAGTATGGTGGATAATGTAACCATACAAACCACACCTCTCATTAAAGCTGTGATGGATGTCCTTTTAGAAGCCAGAAGGCCTAGTACTAAAAAATCCAATGCTGCAAAATGGGAAGAGATGTTGTGCTTGGAACCAAGCTCAAGGAACTGATACAGCTGTCCCAAATATTCCTCAGAATTTACAATACTTAACTGAGATGCTGGACAAAGGCCTATCTTTTTCATCAGTTAAGATCCATGCCTCTGCCATTTTGGCTCATTACAATACAGAGCCACCAATCTTCTCTCATCCTTTAAGGCAGTACCTCAGAGGAGCCAAAAACTTGAGGCCTCCAAGGAGAACTCCAATACCTGCATGGGACCTCAAGTATGTCTTGGGGAAAAACTCACCTTACCTCCTTTTGAGCCAGCTGTTACTGTGGATATAAAGTGCTTATCTTGGAAAACAGCTCTTCTCCTAGCAATAACTTCTGCAAGACGAGTTTCAGAGCTACAGACTCTCATGGCTTTGAAGCCCTCTATCACTTTTTTTTTTTTTTATCCAGACAGGGTCTCTCTGAGAACAAACCCTACATTTATGCCCAAGTGATATCTAGTGTAGCCCTTAACCAAACTATTCATTTGCCAACTTTTTATCCAAATCCACAGAACAAGGGGGAGGAAAATTCTGCGTTCTTTAGATGTACACAGACTACTTGAATTCTACTTGGACAAAACTAAATTTTTCAGAAAAACAGAACAATTACTAGTGGCATATGCCACAGCTTCACAAGGAAAGGCCCTCTCCAAGCAGACTATTTCAAAGTGGATAGGTCACTGCATTTGTTTCTGCTACTCACAGCATGGCAAACCAGTGCCTAAGGGCATTAGGCCACATTCAGCCAGAGCTGCAGCCACTTCTGCAGCCTTTCTCAGGGGAGTACCAACCAAAGACATTTTAGAGGCTGTTACTTGGAGTTCATTGCATACCTATACAAAACATTACAATCTGCCTCTTTACTCTAAATCCAGGGCAGGCTTTGCCACTGCAGTTCTGCAGGGCCTCAGCCGCTCCTAATGCTGTTTAGTTCCAGCCCCCCAACCATAGCTTTGGGGCTCAACCCAAATGTAATGACTGCAACAGTGAAACTTGAACATGGCACAGTTGTGTACACTTACCATAAATGTAGATGTTGGTGTATTCACTGTTGCAGTCCAGGTTACCCTCCCGCCATCCCCCTTATTTTTTGCTGGAACTTATCTTTACTTCTCTAATCTATACAACCTATGTGGTGTATTTGCTTATAGATGAAGATAAAGCTTATTTTGGTGCATGTATGATCGTGTTTCACTGTTGCGGTCATTACACTTGGGTTATCTTGCTGGCAGCTTACCTGCAGTCGGCCTGAATTCCAAAGTCCTGGTCCAGCGTCTGTTGCTGTCGCCTCTTCCCTGACGTCAGTGGTATACAAGATGCAGCTGACGCCATTTTCTTCAGTCTTGCCACCTGGTGCCCGAAGCAAAAGCAGTTGGCAAGTGCCGGTCGGCCGACTCCTGAGATTTTTGAAATTGAATTTCAGATCCAAAGTCTTCAAAAAGCTAAGTACCCCGCTGGGGAAACTTTTTCTTGCTCCAGACAGATGTCAGTAAAAGTTAACAATTGTATTTCTTGCGGGAAGCAAATACCTCATAAGGTTTTTCACTTACTGTATTCCTTTAGGCCCTGACCACGATGTTGCTAGTTGTCTGTTTTTGTGCTAGATTCAACCCACGCACTATTAAGCATCGGTTCAACTTTGCTTTACATTACTTTGGCCGAAGGTTTAACTATATAATGGCGTCGGAACAACCGATGACTGGAGTCCATAAAAAGCGCAAGGACAAAGACAGGCATCCGAGGTCCAAAACCGACCAAGCCTCTTCTAGGCCAATCGCCGGTTTTCAGAGCTGCATTTTTGCAGCCCCTGACACCCACTACCTCAGAGCCACAGGCCACCTCAGACTCCCACGTGGAGACATCTAGGCCTCTGGAAACTCAAGGTATTGGGCCTACGGAAACAATTCCCTCAGAAGGGTCCAGAGCCGCTGAGCAGGCATCTGTTTCTGAGTGTTTTCAGACCTACACAGCTTACTGTCAAGACCACTTCTGCAGCAAAGGCAAAGTTTAAAACACCTTTAAAGACAAACAAGTACGGTATTCTCCTGGACTGTCATCCATGCCAAAGAAACAGATGCTCAAAATTGCAGGGGACCTAATTACTTTGATCAGGGGTTCCCATCCCCCTCCTGATAAAAGGCCTAGGCAAGACACTGATTGTGACTCCTCTGGCCAGGTTTCTATTTCTTCTGATTCCTTTTCAGAACAGGGATATTCTCTTCCTCCCTATGAGGACTCTGATGCTGAAGAATCTATCCCTTCAGACTCTCCTCCTGAGGGACTACTCTTTTGGGGAAACCCTGCACACCATGAGGGAACATTTCCATTGGGAGAGCCAGGATTATTCAGAATCCAAGAAAAGGTTCAGACACTTTCCTTCATTGCCTCAGTACAGGCCTCTTGCTATCCCCCCTGTACTAGATATTGATGTTTTTTCTGAATCCAGTTTGACTCCTGATTCTTTACCCCCTGCACTAGTTAAGCCAGATAGGTACTACAGGGTTCCAGATTCTCTCATTTCTTTATAAAACCCCTGCTGCTGATCCAGAAACTATATTTCTCAGGGTCCCAAAGGGGTCAAGGCTTCCACTGCAAAAAACCCTGTTCCCTCTGATAGGGATTCTAGAGCACTGGACAGATGGGGGAAGAAAGTTTACACCTCTGTTACTTCAGCTGTAAGGGCTTTAAACTACCAGTTTCACATGCTTAAATATCAACAATACTTAATGCTTTTGCTGAAACAGAAAATGCTTACAAGTTCTGAATGTCCTGAGAACAAGGAAATACAGGATTTACATGCAGCTGAACAAGTGGGAAAGCATAATTTGCAGTGTGGTATTGATTCATTAGAGGCATCTTGCAGAGCCACACGTACAGGTTCTGTCATTCGAAGGCATGCTTGGTTAAAAGAACAGAGTTTACCTGATCGTGTTGGATGCTCCATTACAGCATGATACTTTGGTGTTAAGGCAGAAGAGGTTTTAAAGAAAATGGAGGATAAAGCAAAATCAATGCAGACAGTAAAGGATTTCTTACAGGTTCAGCCACCTAGATTTAGCAGGAACTGGCGGCCTAAAAATTTGTCCTTTCCGGTGTCAGGCCACAAAGAGGCAGATACAGATGCCCAAGAGACGGATCTCAGCCCCAAGGCTCATACAGACCTAAACAGTGGGGTGCTTCAGCCCCCAAAGGTGGAGAAGACTAATCACAACCTTTATAGGAAACTGTCCCAATGACTTTCCTCTACAAATACCAAGCACTTACCTTTTGGCAGCACCCTTGGAGGGGAAAACTAGCACTTTTCTCACAAAACTGGCACATGATCACCCAGGACAAATGGGTTCTGAATATTGTTTCTCAGGGTTACAGGTTCCACTTTGACACCCTACCAAGGTCAAAAGATATACCAGACCTGCCACAGTCAATGGGCAGAGGCACAAAAACAAATTTCTGCTGTCATGGACATGAGGGCTATTCAAAACGTACCACAGGAAGAGCAGGGGCAAGGATTTTACTAGAGACTTTTCTTTACCTAGAAAGGACAAAGCCTGGAGACCAATGCTGGACCTGTCTATTCTAAATACTTTCCTGGACGTTACAAAGTTCAAAATGTTGACACTGCAGCAACTTCTACCCATGCTGGGCAAGAAGGCTTGGCTAGTTACTTTGGACCTCAGAGGCATACCTGCATGTCCCAATCAGACAATCTTGCAGAAGATACCTCAGATTCATAGCTGGCTCAATGCATTACCAATTCTCTGCACTGCCCTTTGGATTATCTACTGCGCCCAGGGTCTTCACAAAATGCCTGGCACCAGTAATTGCATTTTGCAGACAAAGAAATCCAAATATATCCCTACTTGGACAACTGCCTTATTCAAGCAGAGAGCAATGACAATTCTACTAAAGCATCTGGCGTTTGTAAAAAAATTACTTATTTGCATAGGGTACACAGTAAACGAAATGCCCTCTCAAGAGATAATATTCCTGAGTGCAAGCTTAAGTACAGCTGCCCAGATGGCTCATCTCACGCCAGACAAGCAAAGGCAACTGACTCTCTACTTTCAAATGACGGCAACAAAGACCCAGTTGCCTGCAAGAAAAATTCTGCAGGCTTTGGACTTCATGGCATCCTGCTAATTCCATATGCAAGACTGCATATGAGGAAGCTACAATGGTATCTAAAAAAAGTGTTTGGACTCAACAATACCACAGCCTGGAAACAATAACTTATCCCCTGCCTGCAACAGGAGTTTCGATGGTGGGCACTAACCTGTCACCACAACAAGGGACAGCTTTTCAGTTTACCCACAGCCAGGCAGACACTAACTGCTGCATCTGATTATGCCTGGGGGCCGCACATGGCAGGAAAATGTATTCAGGGCACGTGGCCCGCAGACCAAATGCATCTTCATATCAATCGAAAAGTGATGCTAGCTGTACAGAATGCCCTGACAGCCTTCAAGGATGTACTACATCCAGGACAACTATTGCTAAAGACTGACAATACTACAGTTTTGTGGTACATAAACAAGCAAGGGGGCACGCATTCCTACCCCCTCTGCAGGCAAGCCATGACTTTGTGGAACACAGCACTCTCCTATAAAGTACGTCTGCAGGCACAATTCCTGCCAGGAAAGAAAAATACTCTTGGCAGATGAACTAAGCAGAAACCTCATGGACCCTCACGAGTGGAAACTAGATCCACAGGTCTTCAACATAAGGAAATGGGGATGCCCAGACAGATCTTTTTGCCTCCCCTCACAACTGCCAACTACAGAGATTCTGCACAAGGACTTATCACTCACAAGCATGGAAAGTGGATGCTCTCTCATTCAGCTGGAAAACCCTAGCAGTTTATGCCTTTCCACCACTGCCTCTCCTCCCCAAGGTACTCCTAAAAGTCAGACGAGAAGCCAAAAATAATTCTGATTGCCCCAGACTGGCCACGCCAGCATTGATACCCAGTCCTAAAGGCTTGTATCAAGGCCCGGCCTGGACTTACTTCAAATTCCTCATCTTCTGACTCAAAACAATCAGATCCTGCACAGCCAACTCAGAACCTTAAATCTGGCTGCATGGCAAATAGTCACTCAGAACACACCCCTCTCAAGCTTTTATGGATGTCATTTTGGAAGCCAGGAGGCCCAGCACCAGGAAATCTTATGCACAAAAATTGAAGAGATTCTGTGCTTGGAACCAGGCACAAGGACTTGAACCACTTGTTCCAAGTATTCTTCAAATTTTTCAATACCTAACTGAGATGCTGGACAAAGACCTATCCTTCTCAATTAAAATCCATGCCTCTGCCATTTCAGCTCATTACAGTACGGAACCTCCTATTTTCTCACATCCACTGCTAAGACAGTACCTCAGAGGGGCATAAGACCCCCAAGGCGAGCACCAATACCTACATGGGACCTCAACTTTGCCTTGGAAAAACTCACACTGCCTCCTTTTGAGCCAGCCACACAGCTGATATAAAATTCTTATGGAAAACTGCTCTTCTCCTAGCAATAGCTTCAGCAAGAAGTCTGAGTTACAGGCATTAATGGCAGTGGAACCTCATAATTTTTCATCCGGACAGGGTTTCTCTAAGGACAAACCCAACATTTATGCCAAAGGTAGTATCCAGTGTGGCTCTTAACCAAACCATTCATTTGCCAACGTTTTATCCAAATCACCAGAATAAAGGGGAGAGACTACTGCACTATTTGGACATACACAGGCAGCTACGCTTCTACCTGGACAAAACAAAAGCTTTCAGAAAAACTGAGCAACTGTTTGTAGCATATGCTGCAGGATCACAAGGAAAGGCTATTTCAAAGCAGACTGTTTCAAAATGGATAGGACACTGCATTCGTTTCTGCTATGTACATCATGGCAAATCAGTGCCTAAGAATATTAGGCCACATTCTACCAGGGCAGCAGCCACTTAAGCAGCCTTTCTCAGAGGAGTACCAACCAAGGAAGTTTTGGAGGCTGCAACGAGTTCAGTGCATACTTTTACCAAGCATCATCACTTACCTCTACTCTAAATCCAGAGCAGGCTTTGCCACTGCAGTTCTGCAGGGCCTCATAGCCACACCGAATCCTATTTAGACCCAGTCCTCCTACCTCAGCTTTGGGATTCAACCCAAGTGTAATGACTGCAACAGTGAAACACTATGAACATAGTAGTTGTGTACCTACCATAAATGTAGATGTTAGTGTATTCTCTGTTGCTGTCCAGGTTACCCTCCCTCCATCCCCCTTTCTTTGCTGGGACTTATCTATACTTCTCTATCCTATACAACCTATGTGGTGTATTTGCTTGTAGATGAAGGTATTATTTTATGTTGGTGTATGTTTTTATAAGCAATATGTATTTCCTACCTTCTTGGGGGCACCTGACATCTGGGGCAAGCAAAACTTAAGAAAATGGCATCTGCTGCATCATTTATACCCCTGACGACCTGACGTCAGGGAAGAGGTGACTGCAACTGACGCAGGACCCAAGACTTTGGAAATCAGGCCGACTGAGGGCAACCTGCCAGCAGGATAACCCAAATGTAATGACTGCAACAGTGAATACACTCAAACATCTACATTTATGGTAAGTGTACACAACTCTACTTCGTGTTTCACTGTTGCAGTCATCACACTTGGGTTATCTGCCTGCGGGTAGCCCATAGTCGGCCCGAATACCAGAGTCTTTGGATTTCTGTCTGATGCTGTCACCTCTTCCATGTTGTCAGGGGAACAAAACATGCAGCCGATCCCATTACATCAGCTTTTCTTGCCACGTGGGAGCCCAAAGCAGTTTGCAAGTGCTGGTCAGCCGCTACCTGAAATTTTTGTTTTTCGAGTTGTGGTCCTGAAGTCTTCTAAAGCTAAGTACCCCATTGAGGATCCTTTTTTCTTGCTCTAACCACTGTCAAAGTTAACAATTGTCTTGCTTGTAGAAAGCAAATACTTCAGATTTTCATTCACAGTAAGATGCTGTCCAGTTCAATTCTAAGCTAGTGTCTTCTGCGTGGAGATGTGCGTTAATGGGCATACCTTCGTTGAAGGTTGTGCGTCAGGGCTGGCAACTCTGCACATAAAAATCGGCTGCCAATCATTAGCGGACCGGAGTTCCGCTGTGGTGACCCCTAACCGGGAAAAGGCTGAAGGACACAAACAACTGCGTCATCTGTTTAGGCCCAAACCCCGACGTTCCTTGCTGTAGGTTTTGTGCATTAACGCCTGAACTATTTGTCGTTGGGCTATCGCTAAATTCTTTCGCTCTTTTCCGAAATGGCTTCCATAAGCCATCTGACTATCTTCCAAAAAAAAGTAAGGATAAAGAGACTGACCACATGGGTCCAAAACTGCCGACGATGTTTCAGTTAAGCTGGTCGCCAGTTAGCCGGTACTCAGGAGCTTTTGCAGCCCCTGATACCTGCTTTTACAGATTCGCATGCCTCTGCTGAGACGTGTTTATCACCATTATCTCCAGTATGCAGAGAGATGATGCTTCGACTATGGAACCTGCTGATGGCTGTACCTTGGATGGGTCCGTAGCCACTGTGCAGACACTGGCTTCTGAGGATGTATTCTGACCTTCCGATGTTTAAACCAACCGCTTCGTTTTTGATTAAAAATAGTTTCTCTGGCCCAGAGTTCGCACTACACCTAGCAAACTGATTACCAAAGCGCATGCTCACTCTCCCTTGCCACAGAAACAAATGCTTAGAATGGCTGAAGACCTTATAACTTTAATTAGGGGAAGCCAGCCTTCCCCCTCTAAAAGACGAAGAATTGATTTTCCTTCCGATTCTGCAGACCATGAGTCCGATTACTCTGATCCCTCAGATTACTAGGACATACTTGCCTATGAGGATTCAGATGCAGAGGATTCCATACCCTCTGCCTCCCCTCCAGAGGACTTTTCTTTTGGTGAAACCTTGCATATGCATGTCCACTGGGAATGCCAGGACTACCCTCGGTCCAAAAAGAGACTCTTGAATTTTTAGATTTGCCTCAGCACAGGCCTCTAGCTATACCCCCTGTCCTGGACATTGTCAATGATGTCTTCATGGAATCCAGTCTTAACTCCTGATACTTTACCACCAGCTCCTAGAAAGCCTGACTGGTACTATGGAGTACCTGACTGACTCAAATTTCTCTAAGAATCCCACTGCGGATCCAGAGACTTTCCCAGGGACCTAAAGGCATTAAGGCTATTACAGCCAAAAACCCTACCCCTTCAGACAGGTATTCTAGAGCTTTAGACAGATTGGGTAAGAAGGTATATACTTCTGCAACTCTTGCCATCAGGGCCTTGAATTGCCAGTTTCACATGTTGAAGTACTAGCAGAATATTATGGAACTAATTAAAAAAAAAAAAAAAAAAAAAAAAATGTTGCTTCCAGATTGTACAGAAAGTAAAGATTTACAATAGTTAATGCATTCTGCAAACCAAGTTAGTAAACATACTTTGCAGTGTGGTTTTGATGCCTTAGAAGCATCTTGCAGGGCTGCTGTCACTGAGAAGGCATGCTTGGCTGAAGAAGCAAATCTTGCCAGACCATGTCAAAGCAAAATTACTAGATGCTCCATTAAACGAGAAAGGTTGTTGGGCACAAAAGCAGAAGTTTTTAAGATGGAGGAAAAAGCTAAATCTATGCAAACTGATTTCTTACAGGTGCAGCCACCTAGATTCAGTAGACATTGGCCTTTTAAAAACTGGTCCTTTCCAGTCCCTTCCAGGCATTCAGTCCAAACCCAGGGCCAGCAGGCCACCAAGACCACAGTCTTGTGGTATGCAGAGATCTAAACAATGGAGTGCTCCCTCCTCCAAAACAGGGAGTGGTAAGCCACCCCCTTATGGAAAAAGTTCACAATGACTTGTCTATCTTCCTTCCCAGCAGAGCCCAAGTACTTGCACCCCTAGGAGGAAAACTCGCCCTGCATGCACAAAACTGTCCATTACCCAGAACCGATGGGTCCTAAACATTGTATCCCAGGGATACATATTCTTCCACTCACTGCCAACCCCAAGCAGGTTGCCAGACCTTCCTGTAAACCAGTGGGCAGAGGCTGTAAAGCAAGTACTTTCTCTTAGTATCAGGGCTATTCAACCTGTGCCAGTAGAGTAAAGGGGACTGTTTCTACTCCAGACTATTCCTGGTGCCCAGAAGAGGGCTCTTGCACCCTATCCTAGATCTGTCAATTCTCAACACCTTCCTGGTGGTCCCAAAATTCAAAATGTTGACTCAAACAGCTTCTTCCTATGCTAGCCAAGGATGCCTGGCTAGTCAACCTAGACTTAAAAGAAGCTTATCTGCACATCCCCATAAGGGAATCTTGCAGGAATTGTCTACGTTTCAGGGCAGGCTGTATGCACTATCAGTTCTCTGCACTTCCCTTTGGCTTATCTACTGCGCCCAGGGTATTCGCAAAGTGCTTGGCTCCAGCCATTGCATTCCGCAGGCAGAGAAATGATCAAATTTACCCATACTTGGATGATTGCCTGATTCAGGCGGACAGTCTGGAATTGCTACTTCAGCACTTGGCGTATGTAAAGATGCTTCTAAACTTCTCTGGGGTACACAATCAACAAAAAGAAATCACAACTGGTGCCCAACCAAAAGATTTTTATTCCTGGGAGCTGGGGTACACCAACAAAAAGAAATCACAACTGTTGCCCAACCAAAAGATTTTTATTCCTGGGAGCAAGCTTGAACACTACTAACCAGATGTCATTCCTCACTCCAGAAAAACAGGTTTATTTGACAAACTAACTACTGGCCACCAAAACCCAGCTATCTGCAAGAAAAATACTGCAAGGCCCCCCAGGGTTCATGGCCTCATGCATTCTACTAATTCCATATGCAAGACTGCATATGAAGAAACATGGTACTTGGTCTCCGGTGTAAACATTCTCAGGACCTGGAAACGCTGATTCCTGTCGTTCCTTTCCTAAGGGCAGAATTCCTTTGGTGGGCAGAGGCATGCAACCACAACAAGGGACTTCCTTCCACTCAACCCCTCGCCACCCAAACCCAGACAACAGACTCATCAGACTATACGTGGAGGGCTCACATGGCAGGCAAATGCATTCAAGGCAAATGGGAGCCCAGAATAAATTCCCCTGCATATCCATCGGAAAGAAACGTTAACTATGCAGAATGCTCTGATAGCCTTCAAATACCTTATCCTTCCAGGACAACTCCTGATAAAGACAGACCACCACAGTTATGTGGTACATAAACAAGCAGGGGGCAACTCATTGCTACCCTCTCTGCAGGTTAACCATGGCCCTGTGGAACACTGCCCTGAGCAACCAAGTGTACCTGCAAGCTCAATTCCTGCCAGGCAAACAAAATTCACTGGCAGACAAACCTACTTGGACCTACACGAGTGGAAGCTGGAACCCATCTAATTCAAACATCTCATCCACAGGTTGGGGACTGCAAAGGTGGACTTCTTTGCTTCCCTCCAAAACCATCAATTGAGCAAATTATGCAACAGAAATCCCCACAGCCAAGCGTGGAAAGTGGATGCCCTATCCTTTACATGGGAAAACCTCTCAATTTATGCCTTCCCCCTCTGCCCTTCCTTGCAAAACTACTACTCAAGGTCAAGGACAATCCTTATTGCCCCAGACTGGCCATGCCAGCACTGCTTACCTACTCCTATGCAGTCTGACAGCAGTTCCACCCTGGCACATACATCAGACCCCCTTGCTGTCCCAGCCAGAGGGACAGATTTTGCATCCACAGCTGCAAGCCTTTAACCTTGCAGCCTGGCTTATCCCCTGAATACACCACCAGCAACCCTCTGCAAACAGGTGCTGGGCGTCATTCTTGAGGCCAGAAGGCCTAGTGCTAGGAAATCCTATTCAGAGAAGTGGAAAAGAGATTGTTCTTGGAGCCAGTCTCAAGGAAAGAACACAGCTGTGCCCACCTTGCCTCAAATCCTAAATTACCTACCAGAGCTATTCTGCAAAGGCCTATCTATCTCAATTAACATTCATGCCTCTGCCATCTCGGCTCACTACAGTACTGAACACATTTATTTTCTCACCCTCTCATCAAACAGTTCCTGAGAGGAGCTAACAATTTAGGGCTGCCAAGGAGAGCTCCCACCCCTGCTTGTGACCTTTGTACTAGAGAAGCTCACACTTCCCCTTTTTGAGCCTGCTGCTACAGCAGAGTTAAAATTCCTCTCTTGGAAAACAGCCTTACTTCTAGCCATCATTCAGTAAGAAGTGTCTTGAGTTACAGGCACTGATTGCTGTGGAACCCTTCATTATTTTCCATGCAGACAGGGTTTCTCTCAGGACTTAACCCATCACTTCTGCCCAAGGTGGTATCCAGTGTGGCTTTAAACCAATCCATCCATTTACCAACCTTTTTTCCCTAATCCCCAGAATAAAGGGGAAAGGATTCTGCACTCCTTGGACGTCCAGACTGCTCAGGTTCTACCTTGACAGAACTAAACCTTTCAGAAAATCTGACCAGCTGCTAGTCAGCTTTACTACAGGGGCAGAGGGCAAGGCCATTTCAAAGCAAACCATTTTCAAATGGATAGCACACTGCATTCATTACTGCTATAAACACCATGGCAAGCCTACCCCACAGGGGATCAGAACTCATTCCACTAGGGCTACCTCAACCTCTACCGCATTCCTCAGGGGGGTCCCTACCAGGGACATCTGGAAACTGCAACCTGGAGTTCTGTACACACCTCACCAAGCATTACCACTTGCCTATTTCTAAATCCAGAGCTGGATTTGCCACAGCAGTCTTACAAGGCCTGCTAACCAGCCGCAATGACTCCCAAAGCTGAGGAAGGGTGGAGGCAATCAACCAAAGTGTTGATGACTGCAGTAGTGAAGCACTAAGAACATAGTACAGTTGTGTACATTTGCCATAAATGTAGATGTTTGAGTGTATTCACTGTTGCAGTCCTGGTTACCCTCCCTCCAGCCCCTGACTCTTCTATTCTTTCCACCTATCCTCTTTTTGGCCATGTCTTATGGCAGTGGTATTTACTTTTACTGGATATGTTCCACACCATGTAATTGCTTCCTATTTTGGGGGCTGCTGACATCTAGGGCAAGAAACACTTATGTAATGGCATCCGCTGCATGTTTTATACCCCTGACTACATGACGTCATGGAAGAGGCAACATCTGATGCAGAAATCCCAGTACTCTGGTATTCAGGCTGACTGAGGGCTACCTGCAGGCAGATAACCCAAGTGTGGTGATTGCAACAAGTGAATACACTCTTAACATCTACATTTATGGTAAGTGTACACAACTGTACTTTCTACTTTGGCATTCAGAACCATACATTATCAGACCTACACGACTAAATATGATCTAGACTTGGTGTCTCAAACATCCTTCATTTTATGCCTGACAGTCCCATTAAGACTGACATGGCCTCCAAACTGTCCTTGGCTCTAAAAGTAGCCAGGCACTCAATCAGATGCAGCTACGATGCTGCAGAAGCATTTGCCCGCTCTGCAGCATCTACTTCTGTCCTCAGGAGATACTCCTGGCTAAAACTCCAGAATCTACCTGAAGACTTTGTCCAAAATCTTGGATGCCCCTCTGGTTCACAACTTCCTCTTTGGAAAACAATCTGCAGATCTCCAAGAATCTGCAGGAAAACAATCTGCAGATCTCCAAGAATCTGCAGGAAAAAGTAAAGAATTACAGGACATCAAGCATCTGCTGGTGTCCTCCATTCCCAGATATTACAGGAACTACCCTGCTAAAACCACTTGCAAGGCGCAACCCTCCTCAAGCAGTTGCCTCCTCTTCCAGATCTAGAAAAGGGGCTTACTTCATCCAGACCTAATGAACCACTTCCTCAGCAGACAACCCATTCAGGATAGAGGAGGTCCCAATAATGCGTGACTGCCTTGCCCACCTACCACTCTCTGCACACCTTCCACACGGTCTCCCCCTCTGGAAAACAATCACCACAAACCAGTGGGTCTTATCCATTATCCAAAAAAGGTACTTCCTATCCTGGAAAGAAAAAACACCCGGAAGTATTCCTTTTCCCCCAAAAACAAAATTAATCTACCACAAGTTTGAACTTCTAAAGCTAGGCACCATAGATCCTGTCCCCTCAGGACAGGAAGGAGGGGATTCTACTCTAGAGTCTCCAGGAGACCTCTTTTTTGGGGACCAGGAAGAGGCATTTTAGATCTCTCCTTTCTATACGTACACCTTCAGGTACCCTCCTTCAAAATGCTGTTGCTACCCACTCTGCTGCCTCTTATTCCAGCCAAGGCCTTCATGACCCCCCTGGACCTAAAAGAAGCCTACCTTCACATCCCCATCAGGACTTCCCACAGACAATTTCTGCATTTCTCTGGACCATCCTCTCATTTCCAGATGTTCGTGTTTCACTGTTGCAGTCATTACACTTGGGGTTATCCTGCTGGCAGGTGACCTGCAGTTGGCCCGAGTTCCAAAGTCTTGGTCCGGTGTTGGTTGCTGTCGCCTCTTCCCTGATGTCAGTGTGCCAGGGGTATAAAAGTTGCAACAGACGCCAGTTTCTTCAGTCTTTCTTGCCGCGCGGTGCCCGAAGCAAAAGCAAGTTCACAAGTGACGGTCGGCTGACTCCTGACATTTTCAGAATGGAATTTCAGAACCAAAGTCTGCAATAAAGCCAAGTACCCCGTTGGGGAAACTTTTTCTTGCTCCAGGCCGATGTCAGTAAAAGTTAATTGTATTTCTTGTGGGAAGCAAATACCTCATAAGGACTTTCACTCTTACTGCATTCCTTGCCTAGGCCCTGACCACGATGTTACTAGTTGTTGGTTTTGTGCTAGATTCAATAAACGCACTATTAAACGTCTTATTTTGCTTTACATTATTTTGGATGAAGATTTAATTATATAATGCCGTTGGAACAACAGACCGGAATGCATAAACGCAAAGAAAGAAAAAGGCATCCGAGGTCCAAAATCGATGAAGCCTCTTCTAGGTCAGTCTGTTCGCCGGTTCTCAGTGAGGTGCTTTCACAGCCCCTGACACCCGCTACCTCAGAGCCACAGGCTCTAACCGACAGCCACGTGGAGACACCAAGGCCTATGGAAACGCAAGGTATTGGGCCTACAGAAACTATACCCTCTGATGGGTCCGGAGCCACTGAGCAGGTACCGGCTTCTGAGGGTGTTTTCAAACCTTCACAGCTTACAATTAGGGCTACTACAGCAGCAAAGTCAAAAACACCATTAAAGACAATGAAACAAGTGCAGCATTCTCCAGAACAGTCATCCATGCCAAAGAAACATGCTTTAAAATGGCCGAAGACCTTATTACTTTAATCAGGGGGTTCCCATCCCCCTCCTGACAAAAGGCCTAGGCAAGACGCTGATTATGATTCCTCTGATCAGGTTTCCATTTCCTCAGATTCTTCTGATCAGGGCTATTCTCTCCCTCCCTATGAGGACTCTGATGCTGAAGAGTCCATTCCTTCAGCCTCTCCGCCTGAGGGTTATTCTTTTGGGGAAACTCTGCACACCATGGGGGAGCCTTTCCATTGGGAGAGCCAGGATTATTCTGAATCCAAGAAAAGGCTCAGATTTCCTTTTATTGCCTCAGCACAGGCCCCTGGCTATCCCTCCTGTGCTTGATTATTGTAGATGTATTTTCAGAATCCAGTCTTGTCTCCAGATTCTTTACCGCCTGCTCCAGTAAAGCCAGACAGATACTACAGGGGCCCCGACTCATAAATTTCTTTATAAAAACCCTGCTGCAGACCCAGAAACAATTTCTCAGGGTCCTAAAGGGGTTAAAGCTTCCACTGCCAAAAATCCTGTCCCCTCAGACCTCTGGACAGATGGGGGAAAAAGTTTACATTTTTGCTACTTTAGCTGTAAGAGCTTTAAACTGTCAATTCCACATGCTTAAATATCAACAGTATCATGTCATTGTTAAAGTAGACAAATGGTTACAAATATAGAAAGTCCTGACAGTAAAGAAATGCAGGATTTATTGCATGCAGTTGAACAAGTGGGAAAGCATACTCTGCAATGTGGTTTTGATTCATTAGAGGCTTCTTGTAGAGCCGCAGTTATAGGCTCAGTAATTAGGAGACCTGCTTGGTTGAAAGAACAAAGTTTACCTGACCATGTTAAAGTAAAATTATTGGATGCTCCACTACAGCATGATACTTTGTTTGGTGTTGAGGCAGAAAAGGTGTTAAAGAAAATGGAGGATAAAGCAAAGTCAATGCAAACAGTGAAAGATTTCTTACAGGTTCAACCACCTAGATTTAGCAGAAACTGGCCTTCAAAAAATTGTTCCTTTCCAGTGTCAGGCCACAAAGTCAGATACAGACTCCCAAGAGGCAGATCTCAGCCCCAAGGCTCCTACAGACCCAAACAATGGGGTGCTTCAGCCCCCAAAGGAGGAGGACAAATCACAACCTTATAGGAAACTGTCACAATGACTTCCCTCTGCAAATGCCAAGCTCTTACCAGTTGACAGCACCCCTAGGGGAAAAGCTAGCACTTTTCACAAAAATTGGCACGATCACCCAAGACCAATGGGTGCTAAATATAGATGTTCTTCATCTCACATTGCTGCAGTCATAACTTATGGGTGGCACGATCACCCAAGACCAATGGGTGCTAAATATAGATGTTCATCTCACATTGCTGCAGTCATAACTTATGGGTAGTCCGCTGTCCTCGGTCGGCCCGAATACCAAAGTATTAGGCTGACGTCGGTCATGGGCACTCAGATCTGACATCAGAGCGTCAGGATATTAAAGCGCATGACCGACGTCATATCCTCAGTCTTTATTGCCGCATGGTCCGATGCAGAAGCAGCGTTTGCAAGTGCCGTTCGGTGTTCTGAAATTTTCGTATTCTGAGTTTCAGACCGAAACCAAGTTGGCTAAGTACCCGTGGGAATATTTTTGTTTTTCTTGCCTCAGTTAATTCCGGATGTCAGAAAAAGTGAATAATTGTATTTCTTGTGGGAAACAGATACCGCATAGGGATTACCACTCTCTTTGTATTCCTTGTTTGGGACCTGAGCACGACGTAGTCGGGTGTCGCTTTTGTGCTAGGTTTAATAAGCGCACCATTAAACGTAGGTTAGATTGCGCTAGGCTTGTCTTCGGTAAGCGGTGTAATTATAATATGCCGTCGGATCCTCCGATGCCCGCTACCGCGAAGAAGCGCAAAGAAAAATCTTTAAAGTCCAGGCAGGATGAGTCATCCGTTCCGGACGCCGGTTCTTTAGAAACTACGGTGGAATCTGTGGATCCAGCCGAGGTTTCAGTTGAGTCTCGGGGAGGCTTTAATTTTGCAAGATGTGGCATCTCAGGAGTCAGGTCAGGCTGAGGGGGCCTCTCAGGTTGCTGTTCTCCCTTCCTTGCCTAAGGTGGTTAGGCCTTCTTCTGTCTCTCTAAAGCTCCTTCCAAAGGCAGGCCTGGTTTGCCTTCCACGGGTGTCAGTCCTAGTTCTGCAGGTTCTGTACCTAAAAAACACATGCTTAAAATGGCAGAAGATTTAATTTCTTTAATCAGAGGTTCTATGCCCCCTCCTAAGAGGCCTAGGGTGGAGCCAGAGGTGGAAAGTTTGGAGCAGGCTTCAGATTTCTCAGAGTCTTCGGCTGAAGACATTCAGGATTTTCCTCCTTATTCTGATTCAGACGCAGAGGATTCCACTCCTTCTGCTTCTCCTCCAGAGGATTTTTCTTTTTCAGAAACCCTGCATTCTATGAGGGAGCATTTTAAATGGGAAGGTCAGGATTTCTCAGATTCGCAAAAGAGGCTTAGGGAATTTTTGTTTTTGCCACAGCATAGGCCCTTGGCTATACCTCCTGTTTTGGATGTTGTTCAAGACGTTTTCTCCGAGGCTTCCCTTAATCCAGACTCTTTGCCTCCTGCGCCAGTTAAGCCAGACAGGTATTACAGAGTGCCTGAGGCTCATAAATATCTGTATCAGAGTCCAAGGGCTGACACAAACTATTAGCCAGGGACCTTAGGGTGTCAGGGCTTCTGTTGTAAAGAATCCAGTTCCTATGGATAAAGATGCTAGAGCTTTGGATAGATGGGGTAAGAAAGTGTATACCTCTTCCACTTTAGCAATGAGGGCTTTGAATTGCCAGTTTCATATGTTGAAGTACCAGAAATTTCTCCTTACTCAGCTAAAATCTAAAGTGGATGCTTTGGCAGAGGGCATAGAGTGTAAGGAATTACAGGATTTGGTACATGCCTCTGAACAGGTGGGTAAGCATTCTTTGCAGTGTGGTTTTGATGCTTTACAGGCTTCTTCCAGGGTGGCTGCCACTGGTTCAGTTATTCGCAGGCACGCCTGGCTTAAGAATCAGAATTTGTCAGAGCATGTTAAAACTAGAATTTTGGATGCTCCTTTACAGTCTGAAATTTTGTTTGGTTCTCCTGTGGAGTCTGTCTTGAAGAAAATGGAAGATGAGGCTAAGTCTATGCAGACTGTTAAAGATTTTTTGCAGGTGCAGCCTCCTAAGTTTAGCAGGAATTGGCCTACTAAGGGATGGGCTTATCCTTCTGATTTACAGTCTAGGGGTAGATCTAGGCGTGGTAGGGGCAGAGCTCAGAGTTCTTTCAGGCCTAGAACATGGAGTTCACCTGCACAATCTACAGGTGAGGGCAGGGGCCAGTCCTTTCGTAAACAGGCCCAATGACCTGCATCTTCAGCTGCCAGATTCTTCCTGTCTGGCAGCTCCTTTGGGAGGAAAGTTGGCACTCTTCAAGCAAAACTGGCTATTAGTCACCCAGGACAAATGGGTGTTGGACATTATAGACCGAGGCTACAAGTTTTATTTCCATACATTGCCTCCTTTCAAAGGCATGCCAGACATTGACATTCCTCCTCAGCAAAGGGTAGAGGCTCACAAGCAGATTTCTTTACTTCTTCAAATGGGGGCTATACAGCAGGTCCCTCTGTCAGAAGTGGGCCTAGGATTTTATTCTCGCCTGTTTCTAGTACCAAAGAAAGGAAACACTTGGAGGCCGATTTTGGATTTATCTATCCTCAACACATACCTGGACATTCCAAAATTCAAAATGTTGACGTTGCAACAACTTCTACCTCTGTTGGGCAAAGATCACTGGATGGTAACTCTGGATCTCAGAGGCTTATCTTCATGTTCCTATCAGGCCCAGTTGCAGGAGTTACCTGCGTTTTCGGGCTGGGACTTTACATTATCAGTTCTCTGCATTGCCCTTTGGCTTATCTACTGCGCCCAGGGTGTTCACAAAGGTTCTGGCTCCAGTGATAGCCTTCTTAAGGTTAAGAGGAATACAAATTTATCCTTATTTGGACGATTGCCTGATTCTTGCTCAAGACAAGTACGAACTTCATCATCTACAGTATGTGATGGCAGTGTTAAGGTGCCTAGGGTATTCTGTGAACGAAACAAAGTCCAGTCTAGTACCCTCTCAGGAAATGTGCTTTCTGGGTGTGAGATTGAATACAGCTTCCCAGATGGCCTTTTTGACCCCGGACAAGCAAAAGAACCTAACACTTTACTTCCATCAATTGTTTCTACGGTCCAGGCTGACTGCAAGGACAGTCCTTCAAGCCTTGGGGTTCATGGCATCTTGTATTCTGGTGCTTCCCAGTGCCAAACTGTATATGAGAAAGCTACAATGGTATCTCAAATGTATGGACACAACACTGCCAAGATCTGGACACTGTCATTCAAATAATACCTTGCATTCAAAAGGAATTTTTGTGGTGGGCTCAGGAATGTCACCTAAACAAGGGACTCTCTGTGACCCAACCAGAGGCGAGTCAGATTCTAACGACAGATGCCTCGGACAAGGCTTGGGGAGCACACCTCAATGGAAAATGGGTTCAAGACATGTGGCCTGTCAGACTTCAACATTTACATATCAACTTGAAGGAGATGTTAGCAGTCCAATTTGCATTGATGGCTTTCAAGGATTTACTTCACCCAGGGCAAGTGTTGATTCAAACAGACAACACAACTGTCATGTGGTACATCAACAAGCAAGGGGGAACCCATTCGTACCCTCTTTGCAGGCAAGCAATGATTTTGTGGGAGACTGCTCTCAGTTTACACCTCAATCTTCAGGCAAGGTTTCTACCAGGAGCACAGAACTCCTTAGCAGATGTTTTGAGCAGACAGGTAGTGGATCCCTACGAGTGAAAATTGGATCCTCATGTATTTCGACAGTTGACAGTGATATGGGGAACTCCAGACATAGATCTGTTCGCTTCTCCACTAAATTTCCAGTTGCCAAAGTTTTGCACAAAAATGTTTCATCCCACAGCTTGGAAAGTGGATGCTCTATCATTCAGTTGGAGCAATCTTCACGTCTATGCCTTTCCGCCTCTGCCTCTCCTCCCCAAGGTACTCTTGAAGGTCAGACAAGACAAGCCCTCCATGATTCTAATAGCTCCAGATTGGCCTCGACAGCACTGGTACCCTCTGCTGAGGAGTTTAGTACGGGAACCTCCATGGCCTTTGCCTTCGATTCCGCACCTTTTGTCTCAGGAGGGCAATCATTTCCTCAATATCAGGATTCAGTCTCTGCATCTAACAGCCTGTCGTATTCTGTTCTAGAACCTGGAGGGTCGCAGCTTCCAGAACAAGTTTTGAATGTTATTTTGGAGGCCAGAAGGTCTAGTACAAGGAAAGTTTATGCTGATAAATGGAAGAGATTTTTAATTTGGAGCAAAACAAAGAGCTTTGATGTTTCCAGGCCTGATTTAAGTGTTTCTCTTCAATATCTTACAGAATTATTAGACAAGGGTTTGTCTTTCTCCTCTATAAAAGTTCATGCTGCAGCCATTTCTGCTCACTATGACTGTGACCCACCATTATTCTCTCATCCTTTGTTTAAGCAATTTCTTAGAGGGGCAAAGAACATAAGACCCCCACGTAGAGCTCCTACTCCTGCCTGGGATCTCAATTTTGTGTTGGAAAAACTTACTTTACCTCCTTTTGAACCTGCAGCTACTGCTGAGTTAAAGTTTTTGTCTTGGAAGACTGCTTTTTTGTTGGTCATTACATCTGCTAGAAGGGTTTCTGAATTACAGGCTCTTATGGCAGTTGAACCCTTCCTAATTTTTCATAAGGATAGGGTATCTCTGCGTACTAACCCTACTTTTATGCCTAAAGTGGTTTCAAATGTGGCCTTGAACCAATCAATTCATTTGCCTACTTTTTATGCAGATCCCCAAAATAAAGGGGAGAAAATTTTGCACACTTTGGATATTCACAGGCAGTTGCGTTATTATTTGAGCAAGACTAAAGGGTTCAGACAGTCTCAGCAGTTGTTTGTTTCTTTTGCTTTGGGTTCTCGGGGGAAACCCGTTTCAAAACAAACTATTTCTAAGTGGATTGGCCTTTGTATTGCTTTTTGTTATTCTCATCATGGTAAGGAGATTCCGGCTGGAATCAGACCTCACTCCACTAGGGCTACTGCCACTTCTATTGCTTTTTTAAGGGGAGTAGCTACTAAAGATATTTTGGAAGCAGCTACTTGGAGTTCAGTGCATACTTTTTCTAAACATTACCATCTTCCTCTTTATTCCAAATCTAGGGCTGGATTTGCCACTGCAATCTTACAGGGCATTTTGGCAGCTCCCAATGCTTTATGATTTTGCCAGCCTCCCTTTACCTCTGCTTTGGGATTCTACCCATAAGTTATGACTGCAGCAATGTGAGATGAAGAACATAGTACAGTTTTGTACCTACCATAAATGTAGATGTTCGAAGATCCACATTGCTGCAGTCCAATTTACCCTCCCTCCTTCCCCTCTGTAGTTAGGAATGGTTGTATGGTTTGGGTGGTAGCTGTTATTTGTACATGCCTTTTGGGAAGTATTCTATTTTTGGCTGTGGCCTTTCTTTTGAGGGCCTTCTGACTTCTGGGGCAAGAAAAGACTGAGGATATGACGTCGGTCATGCGCTTTAATACCCTGACGCTCTGATGTCAGATCTGAGTGCCCATGACCGACGTCAGCCTAATACTTTGGTATTTGGGCCGACCGAGGACAGCGGACTACCCATAAGTTATGACTGCAGCAATGTGGATCTTCGAACATCTACATTTATGGTAGGTACAAAACTGTACTTTTCTCAGGGGTATAGGTTCCACTTCCACAGCTTCCAAAACCAAAATGTATGCCAAACCTGCCACAAAGCCAATGGGCAGAGGCACAAAAACAGATTGCTGCTCTTATGGATATGGGAGCTATTCAAAAAGTTCCAAAAGAAGAACAGGGACAAAGATTTTACTCAAGACTTTTCTTAGTACCCAGAAAAGACAAAGCCTGGAGACCAATACTGGACCTGTCAATCCTGAATACTTTCCTGGATGTTCCAAAATTCAAAATGTTAACACTTCAACTTCTGCCCATGCTGGGCAAGGAGGCTTGACTAGTTACTTTGGGACGTGCAGGTATGCCTCCTTGAGATCCAATCAGACAATCGTGCAGAAGATGCCTCATTTATAGCAGGCTCAATGCATTACCAATTCTCTGCACTGCCCTTTGGCTTATCTACTGCGCCCAGGGTCTTCACAAAATGCCTGGCACCAGTAATTGCATTTTGCAGACAAAAAAATTCAAATATATCCCTACTTGGACGACTGCCTTATTCAAGCAGAGAGCAAGGACATTCTTCTAAAGCACCTGGCATTTGTAAAAAGATTGCTAATTTGCCTATGGTACAGAGTAAACGAAACAAAATCAAAACTAGTGCCCTCTCGAGATAATATTCCTGGGTGCAAGCTTAAAATTCCTGGGTGCAAGCTTAAATACAACTGCCCAGATGGCTTATCTCACGCCAGACAAAGGCAACTGACTCATTACTTTCAAATGATGGCAACAAAGACCCAGCTCCCTGCAAGAAAAATTCTGCAGGCCCTGGGTTTCTTGGCATCCTGCATTTTACTAATTTCATATGCAAAACTGCATACGAGGAAATTACTATGGTATCTAAAAAGTGTTTGGACTCAGCATTGTCACAGCCTAGAGACAATCATTACCTTGATTCCCTGCCTACAACAGGAGTTTCAATGGTGGTCCTAGGCCTGTCACCACAACAAGGGACAGCCTTTCACCTTACCTACAAGACAGACAATAACAACAGATGCATCGGATTATGCCTGGGCAGCACATATGGCAGGAAAATGTATTCGGGGCACGTGGCCCAAGGAGCAAATGCATCTTCACATCAGAGATGCTAGCTGTACAGAATTCCCTGACAGCCTTCAAGGACCTAATACATCCAGGACAACTACTAATAATGTGGTACATAAACAAGCAAGGGAGCACACATTCCTACCCCCTATGCAGACAAGCCATGACTTTGTGGAACACAGCACTGACCTACCAGGTGCATCTGCAAGCACAATTCCTGCCAGGAACAAAAAATACACTGGCAGACAAACTAAGCAGAAATCTCATGGATCCTCATGAATGGAAGCTAAATCCACAAGTGTTCAACATGTTAACAAGGAAATGGGGACGCCCAGACATGGATCTTTTTGCCTCCCCCACAATTCCCAAATGCAGAAATTTTGCACAAAGACTTATCACTCTCACGCATGGAAAGTAGATGCTCTATCATTCAGCTGGAAAAACCAGCTGGAAAAACCTGACAGTCTGTCTTCCTTCCGATGCCTCTTCTCACCAAGGTGCTTCTAAAAATCAGACGAGAGGCCAAAAATGATACTGATTGCACCAGACTGGCCACGCCAGCACTGGTACCCAATCCTAAAAACTTTGTCCCAAGGCCCACCTTGGCCTCTACCTCACATCCTTCATCTTCTGACGCAGCAAAACAATCAGATTCTGCACAGTCAACTCAGAACCCTAAACCTGGCAGCATAGCAGGTAATGTAGCCACTCTGACTGCATCTCTCTCTAAAGGTGTTATGGATGTAATTTTGGAAGCCAGGAGGCCCAGCACTAGGAAATCTTATGCAGAAAAATGTAAGATTCTGTGCTTGGAACCAGGCACAAGGGCTCTGCCCACTGGTCCCTAATATACCTCAGATTTTGCAATACCTGACTGAGATGTTGGACAAAGGCCTATCTTTTTCGTCTATTAAAATCCATGCCTCTGCCATTTCAGCTCATTACAATACGGATCCTCCTATTTTTTCACATCCTCTACTGCGACAGTACCTCAGAGAGGCAAAGAATATAAGACCTCCTAGAAGAGCACCAGTACCTACTTGGGACCTCAATTTTATTTTAGAAAAACTAACACTGCCTCCTTTTGAACCAGCCAGCACAGCTGATCTAAAATTCTTGTCATGGAAAACTGCTCTGCTCCTAGCAATAACTTAAGCAAGAAGAGTCTCAGTTGCAGGCATTGATGGCCGTGGAACATTTCCTCATTTTTCATCAGGACAGGGTGTCTTAGGACAATCCCAACATTCATGCCAAAAGTGGTCTCCAATGTGGCCTTAAACCAAACCATTCATTTACCTACTTTCTACCCAAATCCCCAGAATAAAGGGGAAAGACTTTTGCACGTTTTGGATATACACAGGCAGCTACGATTTTACTTGGACAAAACAAAAGCTTTCAGAAAAACTGAGCAATTGTTTGTAGCTTATGCTGCAGGATCGCAAGGAAAGCCTATTACAAAGCAGACAATCTCCAAATGGATAGGACACTGCATCTGTTTCTGTTATGCACAACATGGCAAATCTGTGCCCAAGGGCATTAGGCCTCATTCTACCAGAGCAGCAGCCACTTCAGCAGCTTTCCTCAGAGGGGTACCAACCAAAGACATTAGAAACTGCAACTTGGAGCGCAGTGCACACTTTTACCAAGCACTACCACCTACCTCTCTACTCCAAATCCAGAGCAGGCTTTGCCACTGCAGTTCTGCAGGGCTTGTTAGCCTCACCAAATCCAATCTAGACCCAGCCACCCAACCTCAGCTTTGGGATTCTACCAAGTGTAATGACTGCAACAGTGAAACACGAACATAGTACGGTTGTGTACCTACCATAAATGTAGATATTAGTGTATTCACTCTTGCAGTCCAGGTTACCCACCCACCATTCCCCCTCTTTGCTGGGACTATTCTGTACTTCTCAACTCTATACAACCTATGTGGTGTATTTGCTTGTAGATGAAGTAAATGTTTATAGTAATATATGCATGGTTGTTTGGCATATTTTTATCTTTTCAGCCTTCCTATTGAGGGCACCTGACATTTGGGGCAAGAAAACCTGAAGAAAATGGCGTCTGTTACAACTTTTATACCCCTGGTGCACTGACGTCTGGGAAGAGGTGACTGCAACCGATGCCGGACCAAGACTTTGGAACTCGGGCCGACTGCCAGCAGGATAACCCCAAGTGTAATGACTGCAACAGTGAATACACTCTAACCTCTACATTTATGGTAGGTACACAACTGTACTTTTACTGTATTGCCCTATAGTTTATCCACTGCCCCTCTGGCCTATAAAAGCTACAATGGTACCTCAAAAACATTTGGTCCCAACACCTACATCACTTAGAGGATATTCCCCTCCTTCCGTGTCTGAAGAAAGAAATCCGCTGGTGGATCCAGCAAGTCCATCTAAATCCGGGACTTCCAGTGCAACCACCCACCCCAACCCAAACAATGCATACAGATGCCTCCGATTCAGGTTGGGGTGCAACTCTGGCATCCTTCTCTACAGAGCCAAGCCTATCAATATTGGGAAAATGACAGCAATCTTCCTAGCTTTAAAGACCTTTATTCCCCTTCTAGTCGCAGGGGTGCTCTGGATAGTGACCACACTAAGGTTATGTGGTACCTCAAACATGGAGGAACCAAACCCCTACCAGCTGTACAGGTTGACCCTGATATGGGACCTAACATCTCGCCACAACCTGTTCTTGCAGGCGACCTACATCCCCTCGCAGGGCAACAAGCAAGCAGACTACCTAAGCAGGACGACCTCACCATAGCATGAATGGATGCTGGACAAGGGGGGGGTCTTCCTAGACAGTCTATCGGTGGGGTACTCCACATAGACCTGTTTGCCTCCCCCCCAAAACAGGCAGCTGCAGACCTTTTGCTCAGACACTCCACTCTAGCACGGAGTGTGGACGCTTTCAGCATCTCTTGGGAGGGGAAGTTTCTTTATGCCCCCCCCCCCTTTCCAATGATCCAGAAAGTCGTCCTGAAAATACAGGAGGACAAACTAAAAAATCTTGTTAGTGACACCCTATTGGCCAAGGCAGCACTGGCTCCCCCTACTTCTCAATATAGCCAAGTGCAATCACTACAAGTTACCCTACAAGGTGACCCTACTGACAAGACAAAGGAACTATACAATGAAACTATGAACTCTCCAGCCACACTTGCAGAGGTTATCCCTGACTCTGTGGGTGATAAACTTTTGATCCTCTTCAGATACCACTACTCTGAGGACATGCTTTCAGTCCTGAGGGAGGCAAGAAAACCTACCACCAGAAAATCTTACCCAAGTGGGGAAAACAGTAAGTGGTGTGTGGACAAGGGAAGGGAGCCTTGTTCGGCTGATGCCCCCTTTGTTCTCACTTGTGTGTCAACTGATTAAAAGTGGACTTTTATACTCTTCCGTGAAAGTACACCTTTCTGATGTATCAGCCTGCTTGCTCCTGGATCCTCCCTTGCTAGCCAGGCTTGACATAAAGCCCTTCCTTAAAGAGATGTTGCACATGAGGCCACCAAAGAAACCTATCCCTCTGCCCTGGGACTTCAATTACATGAAAAAACTAACCCAGCACCCTTTTGAACCAGCTGGTTCTTCCTTACAGATGTGTACCTGGGAAAACAGTTCTGTTGGTGGCTGTCACTTCAGCCAGAAGGGTCTCCGTTGCGGGCCTTAATGCCAAATACCACAAATAGAAGCAAAAATACAAATGCCACAGTAGAGAATCACGGACACAAGACTCCAAGCAGCAGTTTAATTCCAACTTAGCACTTCGGCACTAAGATTTCAGTGAGTACATACCCATTCACATTTTCATTAGTATTTATACATGTATACAATCAAAATACTTAATCAATTAATCAAACCATTAATATATTAAATTACAGATTTCTAATTTATTTCCTTATTTAACCCATGAGGTTCCAAAGTGTAAAAAAAATTTTTTTCAACCACGTTTCTTTAATCCATAAAACTTCACTCAATGAAATCTTTTTTTCACCAGAATGCATCCTTGTAAACAGTCCGGTTTAGCATTGTGTGCAATTATAAGGTGTCCTAAGGAACGGTCTATTTTGCAATTTTTAATGTCCCTTATGTTCTTGCATACGCTTTTTAAAAGCTCTCCTTGTTTCTCCTATATAATGTGGGTTACAGCTACATCCGAGAGCATAAATTACTTCATCTGTACCACATGTATAAAAATCTCTTGGTGAATCTGACACCATTTATTTTTGAAAAAGCTGCCACAACATGTCTACACACTGAGCACTTTTTACAAGCCATGGTTCCTATTTTTTTATCCTTTACACTAGGGTATATGATTTCAGGTGGTATAAAACAATTATGTATCACCATATCACCCAAGTTTCTACCTCTTCTATAAGAAACTTTTCTGTTTAACAAATTTCAAATCTTTATCAATTGTCATTTTCCAATATTTTTTTTAACTTCCCTAACCATAGCTTCTGTCAGAACCTTAAAAGTTGTTACAAAATAAACTTCTCTGTTACCCCCCCCCCCATATAAGCTTTTTTTTCCCTTATTTTTACCTCTTCTCATTTCATTATTTCCATTTGCTTCACCTTTCTTAAATGCACTACATTATACCTGCTTATATTTCCATTTACCTTGTTCTTGGATTTTTCCACTGTTTGTTAATACCCCCTCTTTATAAACATATTTTCTGTTTTAAGTAGTTCACCTTCAAAAACATCATCAGAACTACATAATCCAAGTCTTAAAAATTCATTATATGGCAATACAGCTATAAGATGGTTTGGGTGGCAACTAGTGTCATATATAAAGGCATTATTCAGGTCAAATTTCCTATGCACTATTTCCAAGCCATTACTATCTATATCCAAAAATGTAACTTTCTTACCCATTTGTATGGCAGCAAATTCAAAGCCAAACACATTATGTAGGTTTTTTATAAAAGGTTGAACCTCATCCTTATTTACATTACATAAGAATATCAGGTCTCCTCCTTTCCATTACATAATATTGGGACATCTGTAAACCTAAAATAGTGAACTATTTGATAGTGTGTGTGTGTATACATTGGGGCAAAAGCTGCCCCCATTGCAGTGCCTTGCAGCTGATGGCAAATTTCACTATTAAACGGAAAAAAAGTTTTTTTAAACTGAAATCTGTTAATTCTATTATAAAGTGGGTCAGTGGAGAATCGTCCAAGAAATATCCTAATGCTTCAATACCATTATTATGCCTTATGTTCGTATACAGGCTCTTAACTTCTAGGCAAAGCCAGTACAACAGTCCAAACTTATTTTCTGATTTTATATAGTCTTGGCTGTCCTTAATAAATGAAGGTAAAAGCAAAGTTTTTAAATACTCCTGCAACAGAATACATGTATTCTTTAAAAAAAATTTTTCAGCTGACACTATTGGTCTGCTATTCAAATTCACTAATCTTTACCACCTTTGGTAGACAGTAAAATTCTGCAATACATTTGTTTTCTGTACTAAACTTTTTTAAATCATTTAAAATATCCTATGCGCTTTCTGAATCAAAACTGCATATTCTATTATAGCTTTTTGATATTGTTTTGCATTATATTTCTCATTCTTTTTTTCATCCCTCAAATGAGCAAGGCACATTTCAACATATTGTACATGATTTAATATTACTGCTTGATTTCCTTTGTCAGATCTTAACTACTAAACTTCTGTCTGCACACAAGGCTTTAAAAGCCATCCATTCATTTTTTTGGTCAGGTTGTAAGATGCATTTTGTGTATCACTTTCAAAGTCTGTGCATAACTTTTCAACAAAATTTAATGTCATAATAACTTTTGTATATTAACATTTACAAAAGGTGGAATAAACTGATTAAACCCCTATAGCTTTGGTATTCAAATTACTATAGGCATTAATTTAATCACCAAGCAAATCAATTTCATCTGAAATACATGAATAAAAATATTCATTAAATCTGTCAGCATTTTCCAGTTGATTAACATTTACCATTCGATTCCCACTTTGCCTATTAAAATCAGTTAAATGCAACTTCCTACTTAATTGAAACAATTCACTTTTTACTACATGTAATCTGGGCAAAGCCGTAGGTATAAATTTTAACCACAAGTTTAAAACGGAAATTGCCATTTCTGGCACATCCATACTTGACAAATTAGGTACCAACTTTTCAATAAAAGTATAATTGTAGTTCCATTTAGTCATCTTGTTAAAATATTTGTTGTGACCGCTGTTTCTACCCTTTCCCCAGTCATTTCTGTTCCTTTCCCCTGATTTCTTGGCTCATTCCGAAACAGACCGTTAGTCACTTGAATTTTGGGCTGCTGGTAAAGGTCGATATTACTCTGCATCAAATTCTCCTTCCATAGTACTGTGCTTCCTCAGAAGTTGCAAAAGGCACAGAAGCTTTAGCCGGTGTGTTCCTTTGATTCATAGCTCCACCATGTGTTTGCGCCAGTCTGTTGCATTTGCGCTTCCACAGAAACACCATTTCATTATTAGTCCCTAATGTCCCTTGTGTTTTTATTGCTTTTTTTTCCCACAAGTTCATTCTCTAAAGTAATCAATTTTTTATTTGTATCCCCCAGTAATTCATCCATTTTCGAACAACTGAGGCTGTTTTGTAGGTCTGAGCTAACCAGTGTAACTTCCTCTTTTTTTTTTTAACAAGTCTGTATGAGAATTTTCACCCATTCCATGGCACAATGATGTGCTGCTGATAGCCACCTTTGTTTGAACAACAAATCTTCCTTATTTGTTGAATCCAAAGGTGTAGTGGGGGATTTAAATGCCCTTAATCCCCTTGGGGCTATATCTAATTCCACATACTTTTTCAGAGTCAAGATGTTTAAATGTGTATTAGTTTCTTTCCATAGCAAGCCCTCCAATTTATCACACAGTTCCCAGACTTCAGCAGGAAAAATATTTCCTCCACTGGAACCCTCCATCTGGAATGGAGTATTAAAGCGTCGTCCATGCTCAACTTCATACCGGTCCCATGCATCAGTCACCATAGCAGCAGGTGTAGTCTGGGCCATTTTAGCAGATGTAATTTTTTTCACTTCTGGGAAGAATATAGTGCACCATAGACCGTTGTGAGCCTTCTCCAGCATCCTCCTTCTGAATACTAGGGTATTATGGGTCCGTTGCCATAAATCCAAATACCACAAATAGAAGCAAAGGCACAAATACAGTAGAGAATCACTGACACACTCAAAGCAGCAGTTTAATTCCAACTTAGTGCTTTGGCACCAAGCCTTCAATGAGTGCAAATCTAGTCACATTTTCATTAGTATTTATACATACATACTGTCAAAATACTTAATCAAACCATTAATTTACTAAATTACATATTTCCAATTTACTTCCTTATTTAACCCATGAGATTCCAACACTTTTAGTGTTTGTGTTTTTTTTTCAACAGCTTTTCTTTAATACGTGAAACTTCACCCAATGGAACTTTTATTTTTTCCAGAATGCATCCTTGTAAACAATCTGGTTTAGCATTGTGTGCAGTTATAAATGTCCTAAAGGACTATCTATTTTGCAATTTTTAATGTCCCTTATATGTTCTTGCATATGCGTTTTAAAATCTCTCCCTGTGTCTCCTATAATAATATAGGTTTACAGCTAATCTGAGAGCATAAATTACTTCTGTACCACATGTATCTCTAGGGGTGAATCTGACACCATTTATTTTTGAAAAAGCTGCCACAACATGTCTACACACTGAGCACTTTTTACAAGCCATGGTTCCTATTTTTTTATTCTTTACACTAGGGTATTAATGGCCTGCCCCTTACACCACCTTCCACAAAGACAAGTCACCCTGCGGACCAGTCCATCCTTTATGCCCAAGGTGGTCAATGACTTGCCTCTAAACCAATCTGTCCACATACTCACTTTCCCTCCCCCACTAATGAAGGGGAGAGGATACTGCACTCCTTGGATGTGCAAAGGCAACTTAGATTCTACCTGGACAAAACCAGAACCATTAGGAAATCCTAAGCATCTTTGTCTCCTTTCACCCCAAAGCCTTGGACAAGGCAGTCGCCAAACCATCGCTTCTCACCATGGAAAAAATCCTCCAGTAGGCGTAAAGGCCCATTCCACTTGGGCGATGGCTGCCCCCAAGATAGGGCGGTGGCCGCCTTAAAGATATTCATGAAAGGTCTGGACACTGCATTCATCATGGAAGCAGCCACATGGTCCACTATCCACACTAAACTGGACCAAGTTTCCAGAGCTAGGGCAGGATTCACCAGGGCCATCCTACAGGGCTTTGTAGAATCCTCTTCAGCATCCACCACCCTTTCATGCATCTAAGCTGTGGTACTCCCCACAACTAGAATATTGCAACATAGGAATAGGACACAGAATAGTGTAAAATCTTACCATAGCCATAGATGTCTTTTTCTTCCATGTTGAAGTATTCCTTCCCACCCACCATTACCCCCTATACTTTCTCCTTTAGTCCCAACCAAGTCCTGGTTCTACTCAAGCTAAATGACATCAAGGCCACACACCTTTCCCCACTGGCATTCCTCCTGCTGGGCCGCCTTCACCTACTGGCTTTCGTTCTGAGGATTGTGCATGCAGACATCACATTTAAGGCCCCTGGTTTATAGCCTTAAGTCTGACGTCCCACACATGCTGCAACAACCAAGCTGAAGCTTTTGTATAGGAGCCAGACGTACGAGTTGCCTGAGGGCAGGAAATCCCACAACTAGAATACTGCAACATGGAAGAGAAGGACATCTGTGGTTATGGTAAGATTTTACACAACTATTCTTTCATGACATTTCCTACTTTCCTTAAAGCTTTTCATCGTAAAGGGAAGCCTTCCATTGTCTTGAAAGGCATGACATAATGTGTTAGTTTTGTTTTGTTTTTTCCCCTGCTGTTGGTATTTGTTTTTGTATTGGGTTCCCTAGTTTGGTAGCATGTTCAATGATGCATTCTAGGTACAGACCATCAAACAGAACCAGCTCAGGTGCTGTAGACCAGGGAGAGAGCTGTATGAAATGATATACAGAGCCTTCTGGCCCTAGAGTTCTAACATTTCAAATTTTTAGGTGGTTTATTTGAAGGCTACAAAAAAAGAAAAACGTATTAAATAGTGGGTCAGAGCTGTGAAGGTTAAAGTGGTGCATGCCCTTTACAATTAGAGCTATGGAATATCATTTTCTGGCTTTAATAGCTACACAGATGTTAGGGATGAAGCTAACATTGTTCATAGATCTTCTAATGTCCATTATGGTTTGACGTTTTCTAATAATTTCAGGTCTTGTGTACTCTGTTACCGACCTTATACATGAGATTATTACTACTGCACCATATTTTTTTATAAACAATTGTAGCCATCAGCCTATTTGATCCATTTTCCATTCTTGTATCGGAGAAAAGTTCAAATAGAAGTGGCCCCAGTGTAATGCTTTTTCTGAGACTGTCAAACACCACTAACTGACTATGTGCAAAATGCTAGTTAAGTAGTGTGTCAAGACTGGCATTTAATGCTGTTGATTTAGTGGCTATTTCACTGTGTGGAATAGGTTTGAATGCCCTTTCTTGGTTAAAATACTTGCAATCAACTGCATGCATTAGCTAAATTAAGTACACTTTTATCTGCACTTTTTCATGTAGTACTGCATTTTATTTTTTTCACTGAATATTAATGTAATTGAATATTGTGGTCTGTATCTCTACAATTGATTCCCTGCCCACCCTCCCTGTTGTGTTAATATTGGTGGCTCTGAAATTGCACGCCTCTCTTGTAAATTTGTTTGGACACTCCGAGGCCCATCTCATTTGCTCATTCAACTGAGTACAGTGAGATCTTATTTTTGATTTCAGACACTCCTAGTGCCATCTCTTCAGCACTGCGTACAGAGAGAGCATTTGGGAGGGACAACCCCTGTAGCCTCTTAATCCTGCTCTGTTCCCCACCTCAAAAAATATACTTTATTCAGCTGTTTTTACTGTAACTGTCTTAGTTTGCTGTTCTGTGTGCTCTCCCCTGTTCAGTTGCTCTTACTCTGCACTTATTACTGCTTGTTAGTAGCCTCCTAATTTACTGCCTTCTGCACTTGTTTATAGTCCTTTGTTTAATTTTAATTGCAAACAAAATAATAAAATTCTAATCTTGTTTTCTCCCTTTCCTGTAACTAGTCTAGTCCAGATACAGATTTGCTGTATCCAGGACTGTCTGTGAGCTTCTGAGCCCCCAAGCCTTTCTGTGTTTGAGGGAAGCCTTCTAGCATATCAGTGGGGAGTGGTAAGCACTAGGTAGCCTATCTATCACAAGAGTGGTTTCTGGCCCAGAAATTGTAGTTCATTGGCCGTTTGGGCAGTCTTCATCTCTTTCAACTTTTTGGTTTAAAAGGCTGCGTTTGCGGTAGTTTCCCACCTTTCCTGTAATTAGTCTAGTCCAGATGCAGATTTGTTGTATCCAGGACACTTTGTAAGCTTCTGAGCGGTGCCAAAGTCTGCTCTTAATTTTTTTTTTCCTTAGATCTGCTAGATGATTGTGTTTCACTGTTGCAGTCATCACATTTGGGTTAACTGCTTGCAGTAGCCCTCAGCCGGCCTGATTAACAAAGTCTTGGGTCCTGCGTTGGTTGCTGTCCGTGATGTCAGGTAGTCAGGGGTATAAAACATGCAGCCGATGCCATTACATCAGTCTTGCCGTGCAGTGCCTGAAGCAGAAGCAGTTCGCAAGTGCTGGTCGGCAGACTCCTGAAATTTTCATTTTAGAGTTTCAGAACCAAAGTCTTCAACTAAAAGCAAAGTACCCCATTGGGGAAACTTTCTTGCTCTAAACTGATGTCAGTAAAAGTAAATTGCAATTCTTATGGAAAGCAAATACCTCAAAGATTTTAATTCGTACTGTATTCTTTGCCTAGGCCCTGACCAAGATGCATCTCGCTGTCTGTTTTGTGCCTTATTTAAACAACTAACTATCCGTCTGTATATTTTCGCTTTTAAATATTTTGGTGCTCTGTTCAGTTATCCAGATATGTCTTCGGTAAGCCATCTGACTACTGACCATTCAGAAAAAAATGCAAAGATAAAGACCGAGGCTGCCTAGGTCCAAAGCTACCGACGACACTTCTCCTAAGCCAGGTGCCAGTTCACCTTTATTCAGGTGCTTTCGCAGCCCCTGTTACCCACTGCTTCAGATTCGTAGGCCTCTACTGAGCCCCATTCAGAGTTCGGTATGCCGCGAGATGTTTCTGCTGTGGAACCTGCGGATATCTCATCCTTGGATGGATCCGGAGCCGCTGTGCAGGCACCGGCTTCTGAGGGTGTATTCAGGCCTACTGACTTGCATATCAAACGAGACGCCGTTTTCTTCAAGGCCTAAATCTTGAACCATGCCTAGAAAACAGATGCCCAGACTGCATGGTCTGGCCTCTACCTAAAAAAAAAAAGAAAAAAATGGCTGAAGACCTTATTACTTTAATCGGGGGAAGCCAACCTTCCCTCTCTGAGACCTAGGACTGAGTTTTCTTATGATACTTCTGACCAGGATTCTAAAGTTTTTCCTCTGACCAGGATTTACCCTTATCTATGTGACGATTCTGTTGCTGAGGACTCTATTCCCTCTGCTTCACCCCCAGAGGATTTCTCTTTTGGTGAAACCTTTCATACTCTTGGGGAGCATTTTCGTTGAGAGAGTCAGGATTTCTCTGATTTTAAAGAGGCTTGTGGATTTTTTACTCCTGCCCCAGCACAGGCCAGGCCTTTAGCTATCCCTCCTGTACTAGACATTGTTCATGCCTTTTCAGAATCTAGCTTGGCCCCTGACTCTACCTCCTGCTCCCAGAAAAACTGATGGATATTACAGGGATGTTCGTGTTTCACTGTTGCAGTCATTACATTTGGGTAATCCTGCTGGCAGGTTGCCCTCAGTCGGCCTGAATTCCAAAGTCCTGGGTCCTGTGTTGGCTGTCGTCACTCCTTCCCTGACGTCAGGTAGTCAAGGGTATGCAAGAAGCAGCCGACGCCATTTTCTTTAGTCTTTCTTGCCACACGGTACCCGAAGCAGAAGCAGTTCGCAAGTGCCGTTCGGCCGACTCATGAGATTTTTCGAATTTCAGATCCGAAGTCTTCTATAAAGCTAAGTACCCCATTGGGGAAACTTTTTTTCTTGCTCCAGAACCGATGTCAGAAAGTTTAATTTTATTTCTTGTGGGAAGTAAATGCCTCATAAGAACTTTCATTCTTACTGTATTCCTTGCCTAGGCCCCGAGCATAACTTTCTGGGTTGTCTGTTTTGTTCTAGATTTAACCAACGCACTATTAAGCGTCGGTATGATTTTGCTTTGAACTACTTTGGATGCAGGTTTAATTATCCAGAAATGTCGGAAAGCCATCCGACTACCAGAGTTCACAAAAAACGTAAAGAAAAAGAAAGACACCCGAGGCCCAAAACCGACGAAGCTTATCCTAAGCCAGTCGCCGGTTCTCCGTGAGGTGCTTCCGCAGCCCCTGACTACTTTGAGTCACAGGCTGCTACAGCCTCCCATGTGGAGTCTGCCATGCCACTGGAAACTCAAGGTATTGGAGCCTCTGACGCTATTCCTTCTGATGGGTCCGGAGCTGCTGAGCAGGCACCGGCTTCTGAGGGGGTATTCAGACCCAAACATCTATACATTAAACTGACTTCAAAGGCAAAGACTAATGCTCCTTCAAAGGCAAAGAGGCAAACTCAAGACCCACGTGGACAGGCCTCCATGCCCAAAAAACAGATGCTCAAAATGGCCGAAGACTTGATTACCTTGATCAGGGGTTCCCATCCCCCTCCTGATAAGAGGCCTAGGCAAGAGACTAACTAGGAATCTTCAGATCAGGTTTCCATTTCTTCTGATTCCTCTTCTGATCAGGAATATTCCCCCCCCCCCCCAAAGAGGATTCTGATGCTGAAGAATCCATACCTTCAGCTTCTCCTCCTGAGGACTATTATTTTGGGGAAACCTTACATTCCATGAGGGAGCATTTCCACTGGGAGCGAGGATTTTTCAGAATCTAAAAAGAGGTTCAGGGATTTCCTGTTACTACCTCAGCACAAGCCACTTGCCATTCCCCATGTGTTAGACATTGTAGATGTTTCTGCGGAGTCTTGCCTTACCCCTGACTCTCATAAATTCCTTTTTAAAAACCCTGCTGCAGACCCAGAAACTATTTCTCAGGGTCCCAAGGGAGTTGAGGCTTCTGCTGCAAAAAACCCTACCCCTTCTGACAGGGATTCTAGGGCACAGGACAGATGGGGGAAAAAGGTTTACCCATCTGCTACCTTGGCTATAAAGGCCTTAAACTGTCAGTTTCATATGCTCAAATATCAGCAACATGTCATTGCTTAAACAGTAAATGTTAAACTCTGTGCAGAAAACCAGGAAATGCAGGATATATTGCATGCAGCTGAACAAGTTGGAAAACATACTTTGCAATGTTGTTTTGATTCTTTAGAGGCCTCCTGCAGGGCCACAGTTACAGGTTCTGTAATTAGAAGGCATGCTTGGTTAAAGGAACAAAATCTGCCTGATGATAAATTATTAGATGCACCTTTACAGCATGATACTTTGTTTGGTGTTAAGGCAGAAGAGGTGTTAAAGAAAATGGAGGACAAGGCTAAATCTATGCAAATGGTCAAAGATTTCTTACAAGTACAGCCACCTAGGTTTAGTAGACACTGGCCAGCAAAGAATTGGTCCTTTCCTGTGTCACAGACCTCAAAGGGGCAGACCCAGACGCCCTAGAGGCAGATCCCAGGCGCAAGGTTCATACAGGTCGAAGCAATGGGGTGCTTCTACCTCCAAAAGTGGAAAAGACAAATCACAACCTTACAGTAAACAGCCCCAATGACTTCCCCCTGCCTGCACCAAGCACTAATTACCTGGCAGCACCTTTAGGGGGAAAATTAGCACTTTTTTCTCAAAATTGGCACATTATAACCCAGGACAAGTGGGTTCTAAATATCGTGCCACAAGGCTACAAGTTCCATTTCCATACCCTGCCAAAGGCAAACGGCTGGCCAGATCTGCTAAAAAATCAATGGGCAGAGGCACAAAAACAAGTCTCATCCCTCATGGACATGAGGGCCATTCAACAAGTGCCACAACAAGAGCAGGGGCAAGGATTTTACTCAAGACTGTTCTTAGTGCCCAGAAAGGACAAGGCCTGGAGGCCAACGATTCTAAACACATACCTGGATATACCAAAAGTCAAAATGTTGACTTTGCAGCAGCTTCTGCCCATGCTGGGCAAGAACGCTTGGCTTGTAACTTTAGACCCAAGAGGCATACCTGCATGTCCCAATCAGACAAATATGCAGAAGATACCTCAGATTCAAGGCTGGCTCAATGCATTACCAATTCTCAGCACTCTCCTTTGGCTTATCTACTGCACCCAGGGTTTTTACAAAGTGCCTGGCACCAGTAATCACATTCTGCAGACAAAGAATACAAATAGTCCCTTACTTGGACGACTGTCTAATTCAAGCAGAGAACAAGGACATCCTTTTACAGCATCTGGCGTTTGTGAAAAAAATTCTAACATGCCTAGGGTACACAGTCAATGAAAAGAAATCAAATCAAAACTAGTACCCTCTGAAGAGATAATATTCCTGGGTGCAAGCTTAAATACAACTGCCCAGATGGCTCATCTCACGCCAGGCAAAGGCAACTGACTACCTATTTCAACATGTTAGCAGCAAAGGCCCAAGTTATCTGCAAGAAAGTCTGCAGGCTTTGGGCTTCATGGCATCCTGCATCCTATTAATTCCATATGCAAGACTGCATATGAGGAAATTTCAATGGTACCTAAAAAGTGTTTGGACTCAACATTGCCACAGCCTGGAAACCATAATTACTCTCATTCCCTGCCTGCAACAGGAGTTTCGATGGGCAAAGGCTTGTCACCAAAACAAGGGACAGCCATTCACATTACCCCCAGCCAGGCAGATGCTAACAACGGATGCATCAGATTATGCCTGGGGGGCCCACATGGCAGGAAGATGCATTCAGGGAACATTGTCCTCAAACCAAATGCATCTACATATCAATTGAAGAGATGCTAGCTGTTCAAAATGCCCTGACAGCCTTCAAGGACCTACTTCATCCGGGACAACTACTAATAAAGACAGACAACACCACGGTCATGTGGTATATAAACCAGCAGGGGGGCACATGGTCATGTGGTATATAAACAAGCAGGAGGGCACACTTTCTTACCCCCTTTGCAGACTAGCTATGACTGTGGGACACAGCATTGACTTACCAAGTACATATGCAGGCACAATTCCTGCCAGGAAGGAAAAATACTCTGGCAGACTAACTAAGCAGAAACCTCATGGATCCCCATGACTGGCAGCTGGATCTACAAGTCTTCAAATGGGGATGCCCGGAAATAGATCTATTTGCCTCCCCTCAACTGCCAACTAAAGAGATTCTGCACAAGAATTTATCACAGACGAGCATGGAAAGTGGACGCCCTATCCTTCAGCTGGAAAAACCTATCAGTATATGCCTTTCCCCCCTCTGCCTCTTCTCCCCAAGGTACTCCTAAAGGTCAGACAGAAGCCAAAGATGATTCTGATTGCACCAGACTAGCCCTGCCAGCACTGGTACCCAATATTAAGGAGCCTGTTTCAATGCCCAACTTGGACCTTACCTCAAGTACCGCATCTACTATCCCAGCAAAACGATCAGATCCTGCACAGCCAGCTCAGAACTTTAAACTTGGCAGCATGGCGAATAATGTAGTCATACAAAACTCATCTCGCTGCAAAGCTATGATGGATGTCATTTTGGAAGCCAGAAGGTCTAGTACTAGAAATTCTTATGCTGGAAAATGGAAGAGATTCTGTGCTTGGAACCAGGCACAAGGAACGGATACAACTGTCAAATATTCCTCAGATTTTACAATACTTAACTGAGATGCTGGACAAAGGCCTATCTTTCTCTATTAAAATTCATGCCTCTGCCATTTTGGCACATTACAATGCAGAGCCACCAATATTTTCTCATCCCTTATTAAAGCAGTATGTCAGAGGAGCCAAAAATGTAAGGCCTCCAAGGAGATCGCCAATGCCTGCATGGGACCTCAACTAAGTCTTGGAAAAACTCACCCTGCCTCCTTTTGAGCCAGCTGCTACTGCGGATATAAAGATTTTATCTTGGAAAACAGCTCTGCTCCTAGCAATAACTTCTGCTAGACTAGTTTCAGAGCTACAGGCAGTCATGGCTGTGCTTTTACCATTTTCTATCCGGGCAGGGTCTCCCTGAGGACAAATCCAACATTTATGCTTAAAGTGTGTCCAGTGTGGCTCTTAATCAAACCATTCATCTGCCAACTTTCTATCCAAATCCACAGAAGGGGGGAAAGAATTCTGCATTCTTTGGACGAACACTGACAGCTTAGATTCTACTTGGACAGAACTAAAGTTTTCAGAAAGTTGGAGCAATTACTAGTGGCATATGCTGCAGGATCACAAGGAAAGGCTGTTTCAAATTGGATAGGCCACTGCATTCATTTCTGCTACTTATGCCATGGCAAGCCAGTGCCTAAGGGCATTAGGCCACATTCCACCAGAGCTGCAGCCACTTCAGCAGCCTTTCTCAGGGGAGTACCAGCCAAGGACATTTTAGAGGCAGCTACTTGGAGTTCAGTGCACACCTTTTACAAAGCACTATCATCTGCCACTCTACTCAAAATCCAGGGTAGGCTTTGCCACTGCAGTTCTGCAGGGTCTAATAGCTGCTCCTAATGCTGTTTAGCTCCAGCCACCCAACCATAGCTTTGGGAATCTACCCAAATGTAATGACTGCAGCAGTGAATCACTAAGAACATAGTACAGTTGTGTACACTTACCATAAATGTAGATGTTAGTGTATTCATTGTTGCAGTCCAGCTTTACCCACTCACCAGTCCCCATTTTCTTCTGATGGAACCTCTTTCCTTCTCTGTTTTAATACTACCTGTGTGGTGTATTTGCTTGTGGATGAAGGTAACGTTCATATTGCTGCATCTATTTTTATATATAGATATAAATTTTGCCTACCCTTTTAGGGGGAACCTGACATCTGGGGCAAGAAAAACTAAAAATTGCATCGGCTGCTTCTTGTATACCCCTGACGTCAGGAAAGGGATGATGACAGCTGATGCAGGACTTTGGAATTCAGGCTGATTGAGGGCAACCTGCCAGCAGGATTACCCAAATGTAATGACTGCAACAGTGAATACACTCTTAACATCTACATTTATGGTAAGTGTACACAACTGTACTTTAATGACTATCACAAGTTCCTTTTCAAAAATCCTACAGTGGATCCTGAGACCATTTCACAGGGACCCAAGGGCATTAAAACTACTACTGCCAAAAATCCTACCCCCTCTGATAGAGACTCCAAGGCACTGGAAAGTTGGGGTAAGAAGGTATACACTTCTGCAACCTTGGCCATCAGGGCCTTAAACTGCTAGTTTCATGTGTTAAAGTAGTTTCATGTGTTAAAGTATCAGCAGCATATTATTGGATTGCTTAAACAGAAAATTATGTTGATTCCCGATTGTGCCGAAAATAAGGATTTACAGGATTTAATACATCCTTATGAACTGGTTAGAAAACATACTTTGCAATGTGGTTTTGATTCACTAGAGGCATCTTGCAGGGCTGCTGTCACTGGGTCTGTACTTGGAAGGCATGCTTGGCTAAAGGAGCAATCCCTGCCAGATCATGTTAAAGCTAAATTACTGGATGCTCCTGTAAGTCAGGACCGCCTGTTTGGCAACAAGGCAAAAGTTCGTAAAAAGATGGAGGAAAAAGCTAAATCTATGCAAACTGTTAAAGGTTTCTTACAAGTGCAACCTCCAAGATTTAGTAAGCATTGGTCCTTTCCTGCCTCTTTCAGGCCTTCTCAGTCCAAACCCAGATCCAGCAGAATACCCAGGCTTCAGTCCCAGGGTATGCACAGGACTAAGCAGTGGGCCCCACCCCCCACTTCCAAATCTGGGAGTAGTAAAACTCCCCCCCCATGGTAAACTGTCTTGGTGACAACGTTAAAACTTCCAAGCACTTCTCAACTGACTGCCCCTTTGGGGGGGGGGGGGTTGCTTTACATGCAAAAAACTGGTAACTCCTTACCCAAGACAAATGGGTTTTAAATATATTTTCCCAAGGATACAGATTTCACTTTCACACATTACCAACCCCAAATGGTTGGCCAGATCTACCCCCAAATCAGTGGGGCAGAGGCTCAAAAGCAAGTACTCTCTCAAGCATAAAGGCTATTCAAACTGTGCCAGAAGAGGAAAAGGGACAACGTTTCTACTAGACTCATCTTGGTACCCAGAAAATGTAATTCATGGCATCCTATCCTGGACCCGTCTACTTTAAACACCTTTTTGGAGATTCCAAAATTCAAGATGCAGTTGCTTCCTATGCTAGGCACAGATGCCTGGTTGCCAACACACTATTTAAAGGAAGCATACCTGCACATCTCAATCGGGGAATCTTGCAGAAGATGCCTGCACTTCAAAGAAGACTACATGCACGATCAGATGTCCTTCATGGATGCATCTGCAGTCATAACAAATGGGTTGTCCTGTCGTCAGGCAGCCCTTCGGTCGGCCGGATTCCAAAGTCCGGCTTCGGCTGATGTCGCACTTCACCCGACGTCATCTCTGCTGGTCTTCGGGTATAAAGGCATCAGCCGACGCCATTTTCCTCAGTCTTTTTTGCCGCGTGGCACCCGAAGCAGAAGCTGTTCGCAAGTGCCGGTCGGTCAGATCCAGAGATTACTACTACCGAATACTACTTCGAAGACTTCTAAAAGCTAAGTACCCCATTGGGGACTCTTTCTTGCCTCAGCCGATGTCAGAAAAAGTCAATAACTGTTTAACTTGTGGGAAACAAATACCTCATAAAGATTTCCACTCTTACTGTTTGCCTTGCTTAGGCCCAGACCACGACGTAGCAGCTTGTTCGGCCTGTGCTTCCTTCAACTGACGAACGCTTAGGCGTCGGTCGGAGTTTGCTGAATAGTTTTTCGGCTCAGATTTTGCGTACATTATGCCGTCAGATCCTCCGACTACCCAAATTGTTAAACGCAAAGAAAAAGACCGACACTCGCAGTCCGCGGTTTCGGCCGAAACCACGGTTAAGCAAGCCGCGAGTGTCTCTGTTTCGGCCGAAACAGAGAACTGGTCAATCTTCAGCCGAATCCATGACTACTACTGAGGCTCCTGCTACCTTACCTGAATCAGTCTCAGAAATTTTGCCTACAACTGTGGTTCCTACTGATTTATCAGACACCATCCCTTTGGATATCTCTACCCCAGCACGTGGTGCTGCTAGGCCTCCTGCAGCCATGTCTATTAAGGCCTTTGCCAGGGCTAAAGCAGCCATATCAGCTAAATCAGTGCCTGTTAAACCACCCTCACTCAGGCCCACTACTAGTTCACAAATACTTACTCTGGCAGAAGATTTAATATCCTTAATTAGGGGATCCCAATCTCACCCAGACAGGGCCTCTCAGCCCCCAGAAAAGAGACCTAGGGCAGAGCCCCCCGAGCCTGTGTCCTCTGATGATTCTGCGGATGACTCAGACATTACAGACCAGCCAGAGGCTCCTTTTTCCAATTATGAAGATTCAGATGCTGAAGAATCCATTCCAGCTGCCTCTCCACCAGAGGAATTCTCCTTTGGGGAAACCTTACATGCCATGAGAGAACAATTCCAATGGCAGGGACAAGATTTCTCTGATTCAAGAAAAAGGCTTAGGACTTTTCTGCACTTACCACAACATAGGCCCTTAGCTATACCTCCTGTCCTGTCTGTTGTGGACGATGCATTTAATGATGTCTGCACTGCACCTGATTCTTTACCTCCAGCCCCTGCCAAACCAGATAGATTTTACAGGGTGCCAGACACTCATCACCACCTGTACAAGGCCCCACTTGCAGACCCCGAAACTATATCCCAGGGGCCTAAGTCAGTAGCCTCAACCACAGCAAAAAACCCTATTCCCTCTGAAAGGGAATCCAGGTCCTTGGAGAGATGGGGGAAAAAGTCTACACCTCTGCTACTCTCTCAGCTAGAGCTTTAAACTGTCAGTTTCACATGATCCAATACCAAGAGTTTATGCTTGATCAGTTAATTAAAAAGCTGTCCTCTGATGAATCTTTAGATAAGAAATATGTATTAGAGATGGTGAATAACATCCAACAGGTTAGTAACCATTCTTTAAAATGTGGCTATGATGCACTGGAGGCTTCATTTAGATCAGCCATGACTGGCACAGTGATAAGAAGGCATGCATGGTTGAAAGAACAGGTCTTACCGGATCATGTTAAAGCTAAGCTATTGGATGCTCCTATGGATAAGGCCAGTCTATTTGGGGAACCTGCCCAGCAGGTAATGAAGAAAATGGAAGAGAAGGCAAAATCTGTACAAACAGTTAAAGATTTCCTACAGGTTCAGCCCCCAAGGTTTAGCAGGAACTGGCCTGCCAAAAATTGGTCCTTTCCTGACTCCACAAGATCACAAAGGGGCAGGAACAGACGCTCTAGGGGCAGAAATCAATCCAGAGGAGGTGCCTACAGAGGACAGTGGCAAGGCAATAACCGAGGCACAGACACAACCACTGCCACTGCAACAGGACAATCACAGTGACTTGGCTCTGTCTCCGCCTACCAGGGAGCAATTAGCAGCACCATTAGGCAGAAAGTTAGCCTTATTCTCGAAAAATTGGCACTATATCACAAAAGACAAGTGGATTTTGCAAACTATAGACCAAGGCTACGGTTCCACTTCCACACTTTACCAGTAAAAGAGGAATGCCAAACCTGCCCCAAATCAAAAAAAATAGAAGCCCTGCATCAGATAGCGGAATTAATAAAAATGAGAGCTGTGGAAAGAGTACCAATAACAGAACAGGGCAAAGGATTCTACTCCAGACTCTTCCTAGTACCAAGAAAAGAGAAAACTGGAGACCTATTCTCGACCTGTCCATCTTAAACACATACATCATTGTCCCAAAATTCAAAATGCTGACCCTACAGCAACTTCTTCCCATGCTGGGCAAGGAGTGTTGGCTGGTAACTCTAGATCTCAAGGAGGCATACCTGCACGTCCCCATTCGACCAAATTGCAGAAGATACCTCAGATTTCTTGCAGGATCAGAGCATTATCAATTCTCAGCATTGCCCTTTGGCTTATCTACTGCCCAGAGTATTCACAAAATGCCTGGCATCAGTAATCGCTCACTGCAGAGTACAGGGAATCCAAATTTATCCATACCTGGACGACTGCCTGTTACAAGCGGACAACAAAAGCAAGCTGACAACAGATTTACAAAGGGTCATTTACTTGCTACAAGCCCTGGGATACACAGTCAATTTACAAAAGTCAAGGCTGATACCATCCCAGACAAGAACTTTCTTGGGCGAATTGGACACAGTAAAACAGATGGCATTCCTAACTGCAGAAAAACAAAAGAGCTTCCTCTTTACTTCTTGGCATTAACAAAGCAGAACAAACTAACAGCAAGAAAAGTTCTGCAGGCCTTGGGCTTCATGGCATCATGCATAATCTTGGTCCCACATGCCAGACTGCATATGAGAAAGTTACAGTGGTACCTAAAGAATTTATGGTCTCAACACAGGCACAGCTTAGAAACAGAAATACCACTAATCCCATGCTTAAAACAGGAGTTCCTATGGTGGGCTCTGGCATGCCAGTCAAACCCAGGCTTACCCTTCCACAACTTTCGAGCAAACCAAACCATCACAACGGACGCCTCAGACCTAGGATGGGGGCACACATGCTGGACAAATGCATTACAAGGACTGTGGACTCAGGACCAGCTGCACCTGCACATAAACCAAAAAGAAATGCTGGCAGTAAAACTGGCAATCCTAAAATTCAGACCATTCCTCAAAGAAGGCCATTTGATGATAAGGGCAGACAACACCACAGTCATGTGGTACATCAACAAACAGGGAGGCACTCATTCTTACCCCCTATGCAGAATGACTTTGGATCTTTGGAATCTGGCTCTCAGCTACAACATCCAGTTACAGGCAATATTTGTACCGGGAAAAGAGAACACCCTAGCAGACATTTTAAGCAGAACCACCTCGGATGCTCACGAATGGATGCTACACCCGGACATCTTCAAGGCCATCACAAAGAAATGGGGAATGCCACAAATAGATCTATTCGCTTCCCCACTAAATCACCAGCTCAAAAAATTCTGCACAAGGACATTCCACCCACTTGCATGGAAGGTGGACTCTCTATCCTTCAGCTGGAAAGGCCTGACAGCATATGCATTTCCACCGCTTCCCTTGATGCACAAGGTACTACTGAAAATCAAAGAGGAACGTCCAAGGATAATTCTGATAGCTACGAACTGGCCAAGACAACACTGGTACCCATTGCTGAGGAGCATGTCTCGGGAGAAAATGTGGTCAATACCCCTGATGCCTCTGATGTTAACTCAGAACAACTACAACATCATACATCCAAACCTAAAAACCTTGCAACTGACTGCCTGGAACATCACATAGCAGTAACTAACCCAGACCTTTCACAAAGGGTTAAGGACATTATCCTTGAAGCCCGCAGACCTTCAACAAGAAGGAACTATGCAGGAAAATGGAAAAGGTTCGTCATTTGGAGTACTGAAAGAGGAAAAGATGTATCGAACATAGATATTGCTAACATTCTGGAGTACTTGGCAGAGCTTCTACATACAGGCCTGTCCTATTCCTCCATCAAGATACATGCATCAGCTATTTCAGCAGAATACAGCTTTGATCCTCCTGTCTTTTCACATCCTCTACTCAGGCAGTTCCTCAGAGGGATCAAGAATGTAAAACCTCCTAGGAAACTGCCATTACCAGCATGGGACTTGAGTTTTGTACTAGAAAAGTTGACACTCCCTCCATTTGAACCAGCAGCAACAGCAGATCTACAACACCTGTCATGGAAAACTGCTTTCCTACTGGCTATTACTTCAGCAAGGAGGGTTTCGGAACTACAGGCCTTAATGGCAGTGCAACCCTTCCTAATCTTCCATCAAGATAGGGTGTCCATGAGAACTAAGCCTACATTTATGCCTAAGGTGGTATCCAGAGTGTCTTTAAACCAGGCAATCCACCTACCTACCTTCTTTCCCAATCCACAAAACAGAGGGGAAAGAATAATGCATACCCTGGACGTACATAGACAGTTACGCTACTACCTGGACAGAACCAAAGGTAACAGAAAAACTGACCAGCTCTTTGTAGCCTATGCAACAGGAAGGGAAGGAAAAGCAATTTCCAAACAGACAATCTCCAAATGGATAGGAAATTGCATAAGATTCTGTTACTCCTACCATGGAAAACCAATTCCACAGAACATAAGACCTCATTCTACAAGGGCTACGGCCACTACCACAGCTTTAAGAGGAGCGGCAACCAAGGACATTATTGAGGCGGCTACTTGGACCTCCGTGCATACATTTGCCAAGCATTATAACTTACCTCTATATTCTAGATCCCGAGCAGGGTTTGCCACTGCTGTACTGCAAGGGATCCTGACTACACCATAATTTTTATTCCTCCTCCCCTAGTTTGGATATGGTATTCTACCCATTTGTTATGACTGCAGATGCATCCATGAAGGACATAGTACAGTTTTGTACCTACCATAAATGTAGATGTCCGAACTGGATAGCATCTGCAGTCAGGATTACCCTCCCTCCTTCCCCTCTGTGGTACTCCTAGGGTATTTACCCTCCTAATAGCTAGGGGGGGGGGAGTCTTTTATGGTGTATTTGTTTGTATATATGTACATACATGTTTATTTTTTGTGTTTGCCTTCTACTATTTTGGAAACATTGGCTTTTATCCAAAATTTAGCTTTCCAAGAGGGCAATTGGCATCTGGGGCAAGAAACACTGAGGAAAATGGCGTCTGCTGATGCCTTTATACCCGAAGACCAGCAGAGATGACGTCGGGTGAAGTGCGACATCAGCCGAATCCGGCCGACCGAAGGGCTGCCTGACGACAGGACAACCCATTTGTTATGACTGCAGATGCTATCCAGTTCGGACATCTACATTTATGGTAGGTACAAAACTGTACTTTCTCTGCAGTGCCCTTTGGCTTGTCTACTGCACCCAGGGTATTCACAAAATGCCTAGCTCCAGTCATTGCATTTTGCAGGCAAAAAATATTCAAATATACCCATACCTGGACGATTGTCTAATTCAGGCAGAAAGCCAGGACATGCCTTTTGTAGAAAGGGTGCTAACTTGTCTGGGGTACACCATAAATGAAAAGAAATCACACCTGGTACCCTGTCAACAAATTACATTCCTGGGAGCAAGCTTGAATACAACTTCCCAGATGGCTTTCCTCATTCCAGCGAAACAAATTCATTTGATAACCTACTTCAAACTAGTGGCCACAAAAACCCTGCTATCTGCAAGGCAAATACTGCAAGCCTTGGGGTTCATGGCCTCCTGCATTCTTCTAATTCCATATGCAAGACTGCATAGGAGGAAACAATGGTATCTAAAAAGCCTATGGTGTCAACATTCTCAGGATCTAGAAGCAATGTTTCCTATCTTACCTTGCCTACAGTTGAGTTCCTTTGGTGGGCAGAGACCTGCCACCAAAACAAGGGACTACCATTCACTTAACCCCCTGCCGCCCAAACCCTAGCAGATGCATCAGACTATGCATGGGGGGGGGCTCACCTGGCAGGGAAGTGCATTCAGGGCAAATGGAACCCAAGTCAAATGCACCTGCGTATCAAAAAGAAATGTTAGCTGTACAGAATGCTCTGATGGCCTTCAAGGACCACATTCTTCCAGGAAAAGTAATGGTAAAGACTGACAACATGACTGTTATGTGGTACACAAGCAGGGGGGGGTACCCATTCTTACCCCCTCTGCAGACTAGCCATGGCACTGTGGGAACACAGCCTTGAACTACCAAGTGCATCTACAAGCTCCATTCCTGCCAAGGAAACTAAATACACTGGCAGACTGACTAAGCAGAAACCTCATGGACCTAGAATCAGACTTTAAACATGTTGACAAACAAATGGGGGAGCCCAGATATAGACTGGTTTGCCTCCTCCCAGAACTACCAGTTACACAAATTTTGTGTAAGGACTCGCCACAAACAAGCTTGGAAAGTGGATGCTCTGTCCTTCAGCTGGAAAAGCCTATCAGTTTATGCTTTTCCTCCTTTGCCTCTCCTCTCCAAAGTACTACTAAAGATCAAAGATCAAGCAGGACAAGCAAAGGACGATATTTATTGCACCAGACTGGCCACATCAACATTGGTACCCCCTCTTGAGCAGCGTCACTGTTGGCCCCATGGCACCTGCCTCAGACCCCTACCCTGGTGTTCTTCGTGTTTCACTGTTGCAGTCATTACATTTGGGTAATCGGCTGGCAGGTTGCCCTCAGTCAGCCTGATTAACAGTCTTGGGTCTTTCATCGGTTGCTGTCCCTTCTTCCAGGTCATCAGGGGTATAAAACATGCAGCCGACACCATTACATCAGTTTTTCTTGCTGCACGGTGCCTGAAGCAGAAGCAGTTAGCAAGTGCTGGTCGGCTGAATTGTGAAATTTTCGTTTCAGAACCGAAGTCTTCAACTAAAAGCTAAGTACCCTGTTGGGAAAACTTTTTCTTGCCTCTTACCGATGTCAGTAAAAGTTAATAATTGCATTACTTGTGGGAAGCAAATACTTCAAGGATTTTTATTTGTACTGTATTCCTTGCCTGACCACAACGTGCCTTGCCATTGGTTTTGTGCTAAATTTAATCAGCGCATGATTAAATGTCTATATTTTTGCATCTAAATATTTTGGCTCAAGATTTTAACTATCCAGAAATGTCGTCTGTTAGCAATCAGACTACCGGAATACCTAAAGGCAAAGAAAGAGAGACTGTCTAGGTCCAAAACAGACTATGCTTCTAAGCTGTTCGCCGGTACTCGGTGAGGCACTTTCGCAGCCCCTGATACCCGCTACTTCTGATTGGTAGACCTCTACTGAGACACATTCTGAGTCTGGTGTGCAGCGAGATGCTTCAGTTATGGAACCCACGGATGTCTCTACCTTAGATGGGTCCAGAGCGGGTGTGCAGGCACCGGCTTCTGAGGGTGTTTTCAGGCCTACAGATTTGTATATTAGACTGATGCCATCTTCAAAACTATGGCCAAAATCTAAATCTGTCTAAAAAACCGATGCCTGGGCCACATGTGCAGGCCCCTATGCCTAAAAAAACAAATGATCAAAATGGCTGAAGATTTAATTACTCTGATCAGGGGTAGCCAACCCCCTCCTAAGAGGCCTAGGCAAGACATTGATTATGAATCTTCTGAGCAGGATTCTATTTTTTTTCTACTTTTCTAATGAGCAGGATTTGTCTCTTCCTACTTATGAGGATACTGATGCAGAGGATTCCATCCCTTCTGCCTCTCCCGAGGATTTTTCTTTTGGGGAAACTTTACATGCCTTAAGGGAACATTTCCACTGGGAAGGTCATGATTTCTCTGAATCTAAAGAGAGACTTGGGGATTTTCTTCTTCCACAGCATAGGCCTTTGGCTATACCTCCTGTTCTAATCCTTGTATTTTCAGAATCTAATATGACTCCTGATTCTCTGCCTCTGGCTCCTTGTAAGCCAGACTGATACTACAGGGTTCCTGACTCCCACAAATTCCTTTTCAAAAACCCTATTGCTGATCCTGAAACCATTTCTCAAGGTCCCAAGGGCATTAAGGCCTCTACTGCCAAAAATCCTACCCCTTCTGATAGACTCCAGGGTGTTGGATAGATGGGGTAAGAAGGTTTACACGTCTGCAACCTTGGCAATCAGGGCTTTAAACTGTCAATTTCATATGCTTAAATATCAGCAGCATATCATGGGACTAATTAAACAGAAAATGTTAACCTCTGACTGTGTGGAAAGTAAATAATTGCAAGATTTATTGCATTTAGCTGAACAAGTTGGAAAACATACTTTGCAATGTGGATTTGATTCCTTGGAGGCCTCTTGCAGGGCTGCTGTAACTGGATCTGTGCTAAGAAGGCATGCTTGGCTCAAAGCGCAAACTCTGCCTGACCATGTTAAAGCAAAATTGTTGGATGCTCCTTTACAACAGGACTGTCTTTGGTAATAAGGCTGAAGTGTTAAAGATGGAAGATAAAGCTAAATCTATGCAAACTGTGAAAGATTTCTTACAAGTGCAACCTCCAAGATTTAGTAGGCACTAGCCTACTAAGAACTGGTCCTTTCCAGTCCCCTTGAGAGCCGCTCAAGTCAAATCACGACATTCCAAAGGCTCCAGGTTTCAGTCACAAGGAACTTTTATAACAAAACATGGGGTGCCAGGCACCTCCCTATAGTAAACTGTCTGACTTACCTCTGCAATCACCAAGCACTTACTCTTAGCTGCCCCTTTGGGAGGAAAACTAGCACTTCATGCACAAAACTGGCAACTTATTACCCAGGGCAAATGGGTTTTAAATGTAGTATCCCAGGAATACAGATTTCACTTCCACATGTTGCCAATCCCAGACGGATGGCCAGGTCTGTCCCCAAATCATCAGGCAGAGGCCCAGAAACAAGTTTTGTCCCTCATGAATATGTGGGCTATTCAACCAGTACCAGAAGAGGAAAAGGGACAAGGTTTCTCATCCAGACTTTTCCTGGTACCCAGAAAAGACATCATGGCGTCCAATTCTAGACTTATCCACTCTAAATACATTTCTGGACATTCTAAAATTCAAGATACTGACTCAACAGTTACTACCTATGCTAGGCAAAGATGCCTGGTTGGTAACTCTAGACTTAAGAGGCTTACCTGCATATCCCAATCAGGGAATCTTTCAGAAGATGCCGCTTCAAAGCAGGCTACTTGCATTACCAGTTCTCTGCACTGCCCTTTGGCTTATCTAGTGCGCCCAGGGTCTTCACAAAGTGCTTGGCACCAGTAATTGCATTTTGCAGGCAACGAAATATTCAAATATATCCATACCTGGACAATTGTCTAATTCAGGCAGAAAACAAGAACATTCTTCTAAAGCATCTGGCGTTTGTAAAAAGGGTTCTAACTTGTCTAGGGTACACCATAAACGAAAAGCAATCACAGCTGGTACCCTCTCAAAAAATTACATTCCTGGGTGCAAGGTTGAATACAACTGCCCAGATGACTTACCTTGCTCCAGAAAAGCAAATTCAATCGATGGCTTACTTCAAACAGGTGGGCACGAAAACCCAGCTATCTGCAAGACAAATTCTGCAGGCCTTTGAGGTTCATGGTCTCCTGCATTCTTCTAATTCCATATGCAAGACTGCATATGAGGAAACTTCAGTGGTACTTAGTTTATGGAGTCAACATTGTCACAGCCTGGAAACAATTCCTATTATACTTTGCCTGCAACTAGAGTTCCTATAGTGGGCAGAGGCCTGCCACCAAAACAAGGGACTGCCATTCACTCCACCCCCTGCCACCCAAACCCTAACAGACGCATCAGACTATGCTTGGGCTCATCTGGCAGGGAAGTGCATTCAGGGCAAATGGAGGCCAAATCAAATGCACCTACATATCAATCAGAAAGAGATGCTAGCTGTACAGAATGCTCTGATAGTTAAAGGACTACCTTCATCCAGGACAACTAATGATAGACAACACCACAGTAGTGGTACATAAATAAGCAGGGGGGTACACATTCCTACCCCTTTTGCAGACTAGCCATGGCTTTGTGGAACATGGCCTTGCACTATCGGATACAACTACAAGCTCAATTCTTGCCAGGAAAGCTAAATACTCTGGCAGACAAATTAAGCAGAAATCTTATGGACCCACACAAATGGAAATTGGAACCACAAGTTTTTCAACATGTTGACATGCAAATGGGGGAACCCAGACATAGTTCTGGGGTGAAGTAAAAAGATCCATCAGTTGGACAAATTCTGCACAAGAATTCATCACAAAGCTTGGAAAGTGGTTGCTGTCTATGCCTTTCCCTCTCTGCCTCTGCTTTCCAAAGTTCTTCTAAGTCAAACAGGACAAACCAAAAATGATTGCTCCAGACTGGCCTCGCCAACACTGGTACCCATTCCTGTGCAATGCCTCACCTTCCTCCGTGGCACCTACCTCTGACACCTTACCTACTGTCTCAGCTGAACTACCAAATTCTGCACACTCTGCTCCAAACTTTGAATCTTGCAGCATGGCTAATCAACTAATTTCACCCTTGTCATCCCTCAGCAAACCAGTGATGGATGTCATTTTGGAGGCTAGAAGGTCTAGTACTAGAAAATCTTATGTGGACAAATGGAAAAGATTATGTGCCTGGAACCAATCCCAAGGAATAAGCACAGCAATGCCCAATATTCCACAGATTCTACAATACTTAACTGAGATGCAATACTTCACAAGGGCCTTTTTCTTCCATAAAAATCCATGCCTCTGCCTTTTCAGCTCATTACAACACGGAACCTCCCCTCTTCTCCTCTGCTAAAGCAGTATGAGGGGCCAAAAATTTAAGACCTCCAAGGAGAGCACCAACTCCTGCATGGGACTTTAATTTTGTTTTGGAAAAACTCACTCTCCCTCCTTTTGAGCCAGCTGCTACTGCAGACCTAAAATTTCTATTGTGGAAAATGGCTTTCCTTTTAGCAGTCACTTCAGCTAGAAGGATTTCAGAATTACAGATTCTTATGGCAGTGGAGCCTTTCATTATTTTTTTTTTTTTTATCTGGCAGGGTGGTTCTCAGGACCAATCCATCTTTCATGCTCTTAATCAGACCATTAATTTGCCAACTTTCTTCCCCAATCCACAGAACAAGGGTGAGGGGATTCTGCATTCATTGGATGCACAGACAACTTAGATTCTACTTAAACAGGATGAAATCTCTAAGAAAATCTGAGCAACTATTGGTGGCATTTGCTGCAGTGGCAGAGGGAAAAGCTATTTCAAAGCAGACTATTTCCAAATGGATAAGCCATTGCATTTTTCTGCTACATGCATCATGGTAAACCTATCCCCAAGGGGATCAGGTCTCATTCCACCAGGGCTGCATCTACTTCTGCAGCCTCTCTCAGAAGGGTTCCTACCAGAGACATTCTAGAAGCTGCTACCTGGAGCTCAGTTCATACTTTCACCAAACATTACCATTTACCTCTGCTCTCTAAATCCAGAGCTGGCTTTGCCACTGCTGTCCTGCAGGGCCTTATAGCTGCTGCTAATGCTGTATAAATCCATCCTTCCAACCATCTGAATTACAGGCCCTTATGGCGGTGGAGCCTTTCATAGTCTTTCATGTGGACAGGGTGTTCATCAGAACCACTCCATGCCCAAGGGGATATCCATTGTGACTCTTAATCAGTCCATTCATTTGCCAACCTTCCTTTCTAATCCACAGAACAAAGGGGAATGGATACTGCACTACTCGGATGTGCACAGATGACTTAGATTTTACTTGGACAGGACTAAACCTCAAAGGAAATCTGAACTGCTGGTGGCATTTGATGCAAGGGCAGAGGGGAGGGCTATTTCAATGCAAACCATTTCTAAATGGATAGGCCATTGCATTCATTTCTGCTATAAGCACCATGGAAAACCTATCCCACAGGGAATCGGACCCTATTCAACCAGGGCTGCATCTACATCTACAGCCTTTCTGAGGTATCCCTACCAGGGACATCCTAGAAGTTGCTACCTGGAGTTCTGTACATACTTTCACCAAAGCATTACCATTTGCCAATTTTCTCTAAATCCAAAGCTGGCTTTGCCACTGCTGTCTAGCAGAGCCTTATAGCTGGTCCTAATGCTATATAAATTCCTCATCCCGTCCTTAGCTTTGGGAATCTACCCAAATGTGATGACTGCAACAGTGAAACACTAACATAGTACAGTTGTGTACACTTATACTCTAGCATCTACGTTTATGGTATTCACTGTTGCAGTCCTGGTACTCTCCCTCCAGCCTCCTGACATTTTTTGGCTATACCTCTACTCTTCTTTACTATGCTTAAAAGCTTTTTGGTGTATTTGCTTTTTTATTGGAGGTATAACCATGTATATTTTATTGCTTCCCATTAAGGGGGCACCTGACATCTGGAGCAAGAAAAAACTGATGTATTGGCGTCGGAAGCATGTTTTATACCCCTGACTACCTGACGTCACAGAAGAGAGCAACCGCAGGACCCAAGACTTTGTTAATCAAGCCAACTGAGGGCTACTGCAAGCAGATAACCCAAATGTGATGACTGCAGCAGTGAATACACTGTTAACATCTACATTTATGAAAAGTCTACACAACTGTACTTTTTCTCCTCTCCTGCACTTTTACTAGCTTATTAGTCTAGTGCTTTACCAGACTTGTAGCGCAAGTGCTATCAGCACTAAACGTTCTAAAAGGAAACTGCTTCAGTACTTATTAATGCCCACCCCTCCATGCATGTATAAAGGTCAGTTCCCTGTGCTTTCTTTTATTAACCTGGTGAACTTGGGCATCCTGAGGCAATGTAGCAACTGCCTCGTGTACACAGACAACCCTCTCCTCTTACTTCCCAAAACAGACTTGAGAGATGCACTTAAATATCCAAATTGGAAGCCATGCACTCTCCAGCTGTTCCGGTCTTGGCTGTTCAAGAGAACACTTGCACCACACCACATGGAACACACAGCCCTCCAGAACACACACCAGCACTGCCTTCACATAACACAAACCACACACTCACTTTCGTGGAGGCTCTCAATAAAAATCTATCCAAACAGCAGAGACCTCCAAGGCAGAAACGCACTCGACACCACAACACTAATCACGAGAGAGAACTCTCCTGAACAGTGTGCCACTCAACCAAGGCCTCTAAGGCAAAATAGCATACCCAACAACACTAGTCTTAGGTGACGCGATAGTGAGGCACACTGATGTCACACTCACTAGGTTGAATAATGAGAAAGTAACAGTCCGCTGCCTGTTAGGTGCCAGGATCCACCACATAACGTACTCACTCAGGTCCCACAACAGGTAATAAATATGACTCCGTCATTTTACATGTGGGTGTGAATGACCAGAGATGTACCTTCCTGGACTACATAAAGAAAGACATGGAGGAGCTCTCTGATTATGTATGCAAGGTATGACCCTAGCCCGGAGCAGCATCCTACCATCACCCAGAGTGATACCACAGTGCAAGCAGAAAATGATTGATTTCAACAATTCTGGCGTCCGTCTAAGGGGGTCTAGTATCTGCCTGGGATGGCATGATTGACGGACCTCTATTTGCCAGAGATGGCCTGCATCTGTCACCCTGGGCTTCCAGATACTGGCCAAGGCTCTTGCCACCCCTATAGATGTTCATGTTTCACTGTTGCAGTCATCACGTTTGAGTTATCTGCCTGCAGGTAGCCTTCAGCCGACCTGAATACCAGAGTATTCGGATTTCTGCGTCCGATGCTGTCAATTCTTCCATGATGTCAGGGGTATAAAACATGCAGATGCCATTACATCAGTCTTTCTTGCCGTGCGGTGCCCAAAGCAGATGTTCGTGTTACCCTGCTGCAGTCATCACACTTGGGGTTATCCTGTCGTCAGGCGGTTCCTCAGTCGGCCGGAATTCCAAAGTCTTGGTCCGGCGTCAGTTGCTATCACTTCTTCCCTGATGTCAGTGTGCCAGGGGTATATATAATGCAACCGACGCCATTTTCTTCAGTCTTTCTTGCCGCGCGGTGCCCGAAGCAGAAGCAGTTCGCAAGTGCCAGTCGGCAGACTCCTGAGATTTTCGAATTCAAATTTCAGACCGAAGTATTCTATAAAACTAAGTACCCCGTTGGGGAAACTTTTCTTGCCTCAGACCGATATCAGCAATTCCTAATCTCTCAGTTAAAGCAAAGAATGACCACTCCCCCTCAACAATCTGAATTGAAAGAAATGCAGGATCTGTTGCATGCCACTGAACAGGTGGGCAAACCTACCTTACAATGTGGGTTTGATTCTTTGGAGGCCTCCTGCAGAGCAGCTGTCACTGGGTCTGTTATACATAGGCATGCTTGGTTAAAGGAACAAACTCTGCCTGATCATGTTAAAGCAAAACTTCTAGATGCTCCCCTACAGCAGGATGTTCTTTTTGGAGTTAAAGCAGAAGAAGTCTTAAAGAAAATGGATAAGGCAAAATCTATGCAAAGATTTCCTACAAGTACAACCCCCTCGCTTCAGCAGAAACTGGCCAACAAAACATTGGTCCTTTCCAGCTACTGACAGACCACAGTGGGGTAAATACAGACATCCAAGAGGCAGGACAACCACAAGCCCAGTACAAACCTCGCCAATGGGGCACTACAACACAGAAGGGAGGAGAAGACTGGTCCCAATCAACCAGAAGGCAAACTCAATGACTTGCACCTCATCTGGCCAAGCAACACTCTCTTGGCAGCCCCCTTGGGAGGAAAACTCGCACTTTTTTCAGACAACTGGCACATTGTCACAAAGGACAAATGGGTCCTAGACATTTTATGAGGATACAGATTCCATTTTCACACCTTGCCAATGAAAAGAGGAATGCCAAACCTGCCACAAAATCAATGGGCAGCGGCACAAAAACAAATTACAGCTCTCATGGACATGAGAGCCAATCAACTGGTACCTACTCAAGAGCAAGGCCAAGGATTTTACTCAAGACTCTTTCTAATGCCCAGAAAGGACAATGCCTGGAGACCAATTCTGGACCTTTCAATTCTAAATGCTTACAAGTACCCAAATTCAAGATGCTAACACTACAGCAGCTTCTTCCCATGTTTGGCAAGGAAGCATGGCTAGTAACGGACCTCAAGGAGGCATACCTGCATGTCCCTATCAGACAAAGTTGCAGAAGATACCTCCATTTCATTGCAGGTTCAACCAATTACCAATTCTCTGCACTGCCCTTTGGCTTATCTACTGCGCCCAGAGTCTTCACAAAATGCCTGGCACCAGTAATTGCATACTGCAGACCAAGAGGAATTCAAATATACCCATACCTGGACGACTGCCTCATCAAAGCAGAAAGCAAGGACATTCTCTTAGATTATCTGGCTTTTGTAAAACATCCACTAAATTGCCTGGGGTACACAGTAAACGAAAAGAAGTCAAAACTCGTACCCTCACAAAATATGACATTCCTGGGTGCCAGCTTGAATACAACTGCCCAGAAGGCTTATTTTATTTATTTATTTTATTTATTTTACATTTGTTGACCGGGTTAGTCCAACTGGATACATATCCATTTTCAGTGGAGGCCCGGGGAGAAAAGCTCCAAAGAACAGAGGTACATAAACACATATAATAACAAAACTAGAGTAAGTTAGTAAACTAACATTAGTATGCAAAATAAAATGGTAAGTAATAGTATATATAATTCAAAAGAGATACAAGTTAGTAAAGATGGATTGTCAGGGCTACAGAGTGGACCCTTAAGGTTTTGGGTTGGGTGGAGGCTTGGGTAGGCCAGGTTGAGCCGGGGGCATGAACTATTAGTCGGGATTAGAGCATGGGCATAGCCATTGGGATTTTAGTAGAGCTCGGAGGTGAATTTTAAATTGGTGCAGAGTGGTCATTAGTCTTAGGTTGCTTGGGGGAGGGCATTCTTACGCCAGACAAACAACAACTGACTCAATATTTCAAAACAATGGCAACAGACCCAATTAACTGCAAGAAAAATTCTGCAGGCCTTGGGCTTCATGGCATCTTGCATACTACTAATACCATTTGCAAAGCTGCATATGAGGAAATTACAATGGTACCTAAAAAGCGTATGGTCTCAACACAGCCACAGCTTGGACACTATCTCTTATTCCCTGCCTACAACAGGAATTTCTATGGTGGTCACAGGCATGCCACCTCAACAAGGGTCAGCCTTTCACCTTGCCCCCAGCCAGGCAAACTATCACAACAGATGCATCAGATTACGCCTGGGGGGCACACATGGCAGGACAGTGCGTTCAAGGCGTATGGACTGCAGATCAAAGGAATCTGCACATCAATCAAAAAGATGCTAGCTGTACAGAAAGCTCTGACAGCCTTCAAGGATCTATTACATCCAGGACAACTTACAATAAAGGTGGACAACACCACAGTAATGTGGTACATAAACAAACAAGGGGTACTCATTCCTAGCCTCTGTGCAGGCAAGTGATGATCTTATGGAACACAGCTGTGGCTTACCAAGTTCAGTTACAAGCTCAATTCCTGCCAGGACAGAAGAACACATTGGCAGACTACCTCAGTAGAAACATGGATCCCCAAGAGTGGAAACTAGATCCACAAGTATTTACAAAGATAACTCACAAATGGGGCCTTCCAGACATAGACCTGTTTGCCAGTCCTCAAAACTATCAACTAACAAAATGTTGTACAAGGACACTTCACCATCAAGCTTGGAAAGTGGACGCACTCTTTCAGTTGGAAAAATCTGACGGTATATACCTTCCCTCCATTGCCTCTCCTCACAAAGGTGCTTCTGAAAGTCAAAGGAGAGACCACGACTGATTCTCATAGCCCCAGACTGGCCACGCCAGCACTGGTACCCGCTATTGAGGAATATGGCCCATGGCCCACCATGGATATTACCACAAACTCCCCATTTGCTCACACAACAAAACAATCAGATTCTTCACAGCCAGCTCAAAACCTTAAATCTGGCTGCATGGCAAATCAACTAAGCATCCAGCCAGCTCCTCTTTTCCAAGCAGTTATGGATGTTATTCTGGAAGCTAGGAGGCCAAGCACCAGGAAGGCTTATTCGGACAAATGGAAAAGGTTTTGTGCCTGGAACCAAGCTAAAGGCCAAGACACAATTCAGCCTCACATTCTACAGTATTTAACTGAGATGTTGCACAAAGGACTTTTTCTCCTCCATTAAAATCCATGCTTCAGCTATTTCAGCTCACTACAACATGGATCCACCTTTATTTTCGCATCCACTTCTAAGGCAATTCCTCAGAGGGGCAAAAAGCATTAGACCACCCAGGAGAGATCTTACACCAACATGGGACCTCAATTTTGTTCTAGAAAAACTAACGCTACCTCCCTTTGATCCAGCTTTCTCTGCAGATCTTCAGTTCCTATCATGGAAGACTGCCCTGCTGCTTGCAATAACTTCAGCTAGAAGGGTCTCAGAGCTACAGGCACTAATGGCAGTGGAACCTTTCCTCATTTTTCATCAAGACAGAGTTTCTCTACGAACTAATCCTTCCTTTATGCCTAAGGTGGCTTCCAGTGTGGCTTTAAATCAAACCATCCACTCACCTTCCCAAATCCACAGAACAAAGGAGAGAGACTCCTGCATTCCTTGTACATTCACAGGCAACTTTGTTACTACTTGGACAAAACTAAGGCTTTCAGAAAGTCTGACCAGCTCTTTGTATCCTATGCTACAGCTTCTCAAGGGAAGGCTATATCAAAGCAAACCATTTCCAAATGGGGATAGGTCATTGCATATGTTTCTGCTATACCCATCATGGAAAACCAGTTCCTGCTACCATTAGGCCCCACTCTACCAGGGCAACAGCTACTTCTACAGCCTTTCTCAGGGGGGTTCCAACCAAGGAGATTTTGGAAGCTGCAACTTGGAGTTCAGTACACACCTTTACCAAACACCATCACTTACCTCTTTACTCTGACTAGGGCGGGCTTCGCCACTGCAGTTCTGCAGGGCCTTCTAGCCTCCTCTAACCCTCATACCTCCTCCCATCCTTAGCTTTGGGATTCAACCCAAGTGTGATGACTGCAGCAGGGTAACACGATGAACATAGTACAGTTTTGTACCTACCATAAATGTAGATGTTAGAGTGTACACCCTGCTGCAGTCCAGGTTACCCTCCCTCCATCCCCTCTGATCTACTGGCTAAGTCTCTTCAATACCTTACTGATGTATTTGCTTATAGCTGAAGGGACTTTGTATTTGTGCAAAGTTTACTCAATTTGGTACTAATTAATGACCACCTTTTTGGGGGCACCTGACATCTGGGGCAAGAAAAACTGAAGAAAATGGCATCGGTTGCATTATATATACCCCTGGCGCACTGACGTCCGGGAAGAAGCGACAGCAACTGACGCCGGACCAAGACTTTGGAATTCTGGCCGACTGCGGGACCGCCTGATGACAGGATAACCCCAAGTGTGATGACTGCAGCAGGGTGTACACTCTAACATCTACATTTATGGTAGGTACAAAACTGTACTTTCGTAAGTGCCGGTCGGCTGTCTCTTGAAATTTTCATTTTCGAGTTTCAGACCTGAAATCTTCAAAAAAGATATGTACCCTGTTGGGGATCCTTTTTCTTGCTCTGTCAGTAAAAGTTAACAATTGTCTTACTTGTAGAAAGCAAATGCCTCAGATTTTCAGTCATGCTGCATCCCCTGTTTAGGCCCAGACCACGACATCCTCTGTCTGTTTTGTGCCTTGTTAAATACCTAAAATATTAGTTGGGCTATTTTTGCAGCTAATTATTTTTGTACTCTGTGTACTCCTAAATGACTTCGTTAAGCCATCCGACTACCGATCTTCCAAAGAAAATAAGGATAGACTGAGACAGAGACCGCTTGGGTCCAAAACTGCCGGTGACGCTTCCGTTAAGCTAGACACCAGTCCGCCGGTACTCTGGTGCTTTCGCAGGCCCTGATGCCCGCTACTTCAGATTTGCAAGCCTCTACTAAATCCCTTTTGGAGTCGGTATGCTGTGAGATGCTTCTTCCACTACATTACCTGCAGATGTCTCTACCTTGGATGGATCTGGAGCCACTGTGCAGGCACCGGCTTCTGAGGGTGAATTCAGGCCTACAGACATTCATATTAAACTGACGCCATCGTTTTCATCCAGGTCAAAAACTTGCACTACGCCTAGAAAACTGACAACCGCAGGCTCAGGCCCATATGCCTCAAAAACAAATGCTTAGAATGGCTGAAGACCTTATTACCTTAATTAGGGGAAGCCAGCCTTCCCCCTCTAAGAGACCTAGAACCGATTTTCTTTCTGACTCTTCTGATCAGGATTCTGATATCTCTGCTCCTTCTGATTACCAGGCTTTTCCTTTATCCTGATTACCAGGCTTTTCCTTTATCTACTAATGAGGATTCTGATGCAGAGGATTCCATTCCCTCTGCTTCCCCTCCAGAAGATCTTTCTTTTGACGAAACCTTGCATACTCTTGGGGAGCATTTCTGCTGGGAAACTCAGGATTACTCTAGTCCAGAAAGACACTTGGGGAATTCTTACTCCTGCCTCAACACAGGCCTTTAGCTATCCCTTCTGTTCTGGACATTGTAGATGATGCTTTCTTGGAATCTAGTCTTACCCCAGACACTTTACCTCCAGCTCCCAGAAAACCTGACTGGTACTACAGAGTACCTGAGTCGCACGTTCCTCCAAGAATCCTTCTGCGGATCCAGAGACCATTTCCCAAAGACCAAAAGGCATTAAGGCTACTGCTGCCAAAAATCCTACCCCTTCTGATCAAGATTCAAGAGCCTTAGATGGGGTAAGAAGGTATGTACATGCTACTTTGGCCATTAGGGCTTTAAATTGCCAGTTTCATATGTTCAGCAGCATATTATGGGACTAATTAAACAGAAAATGTTTAATGGTATGTAGTCCTATCTCGCCTACATTCTTACCCGTGGGTTCAGAGCCGAATATCGGCTCTAACTCTGCCGATTTTACTAGCTCAAAGTCTCTCATTGGCTGGGCTAAGGGTATCCCATGGTGCACTGCTCTGTATCCCCAAATCTCGTTTGCCGCTTATGTAGCTCTGACGTGGTCTCACTTGGCTGTGGCTAAGTAGCTTCTTTTTGCTATTTCTCTTAGAGAAATTTGATAGTTTATACCCAAACGCTATTTTAATAGCTTTTTCTTGCTGCTGTCACTGTTTGAGTGTGTTCGTTGTGTTTTTGGTATCCCGAACTGTTCCAGCGGGCTAGGCCCATTTTAGTTAGAGGACATAGTCCTCCCCTTTGTTAGTTAAACTTGTGTGATTGTGTTCCCTGAAGAACTGTTTCAGTTAGTGGTTCTTAGAGTGCGTCTAGTACCATTTTTCTGGTGTTTCTAAATTGTGTGTATTCCCGCCCTTTTTGTGAGTTGTGTTCAGGTGGTTTAGCTAGCGTTGGTTATAAAATGTCTAAGGATCAGAAGGAGCATAAGCCTTCCGCCTTTAAAAAATGTTCCAAATGGGGATATAAGATGTCCATCATGCATGGACACTGTGTGTTTACTGCCTTGGAGCCATCCTTTTACAGGAGCCGTGTAGCTTTTGCCACGCGTTCAGTCCTAGGGTGCTCCAGGAGAGGAAAAATAAATTGATATTAAAGGGAAGTCGTCCATGCAGCTCATTTTGTATGTAGTCGAGGGAGCGAGTAGGGCAGCAAGTTCGGGGGTCGCCCTTAGAAGGCAAGCCTGTCTGCGCCTGTGTCACTTTGCAGAGGCCTTCAAGTCTTCCTTCACTGATGCCCCATTTGACAGTTCCTCCTTGTTTGGGACCAAAGTGAAAGACACCCTCACCAGGTGTGAGCAAGAAGGAAAGACCCTGTCTGCCGTAGGGGTCTGTTTCTCCATTCCTTCTAGGCCTTATCCCAAGGCCCCGCGGGGGGGAAGATGTGGTTCAAGAAATCAGGTTTTTTCCTGCCACACAAGGTGAACCCCCCCCCCTCCAGAGGCAGGGGAGGGGGGGGTTACTCAGGGAGACATCGCCCCAGAGGCAGAGGGGTCCCCCACAATTCTGGAGACCGCGACTCCTTCCGTGGCTCTCCATACTCTCATTCCTGAGGGTGTACCTGACTGCGCTTATCCGGAGCCAGTCGGGAGTTCGAATCTCCTTGTATCCAGAAGCCTGGGAGAGCATTACTCAGGACCGATGGGTATTGAGGATAATTTCCGGAGGTTACCTCATTCCATTCTCTTCAGTACCCCCGCCAATCAGAAAAATCCCAGACGTTCCACCCAGTCAAAGGGATCAAGCAGCCTCAGAGGTCTCTCAGCTGCTAGAAAAAGGAGCCATCCAACAAGTCCCCTCAGGCCAAATCGGATTAGGGACTTAAGATTCTTTTTGGTGCCGAAAAGAACAGGGGACCTGAGACCCAGACTAGATCTCAGTCAACTCAATTACGTACACAAGTTCAAGTTCCGTATGGTCACACTACAATCGATTCTCCCATTGTTGGGAGAGGAGGTATGGATGTGCTCCATTGATCTCAAGGATACTTACTGCCATGTCAAAATGGACAGAGCATCCAGGAGTCCCCTGTGCTTCCAGCTGGGAGCCAGTCACTTCCATTTTCGAGCCCTGCCCTTTGGTCTCACCACAGCCCCCAGGGTGTTCACCAAATGTATGGCAGTGGTGATGGCTCACTTGAGACGTTAGGGATTCCAGGTGTTTCCGTACCTGGATGACTGGCTTCTTACCGCCCTCACTAGGCATCAACTAGTTCAGACCAGGGACGCTACCATCGGTTTATGTCACCAATTGGGCATAACAATAAACTGGGAAAAATCTGCCTTATTGCCCTCACAGCATGTCACCTTTATAGGAGCAGAGTTAGACACCATTCGATTGCGAGCATTCTTACCACAAGAAAGGATCACAGTATTGCAACAACAAATACACATGCTGATGCCCCTGAGACAAGCGAAGGCAAGACTGGTTCAACTCCTAGGGACCATGGTGGCAACTATCATGTTGGTCCCTCTAGCGAGATTACACATGAGACTTCTTCAGTGGCTCCTCTTTGTCCAATGGTCTCTCCAAAGACTCCCACTATCTCATCCCATCTTACAGACAGGTGCAAGTACGACCTCCATTGGTGGCTGTGCACCAACAATTTGAACGGGGGAAAGCCCTTCGTTCCTCCCGTCCCTGTTGCCACGGTGACCATGAATGCCTCCCAGATAGGGGGGGGGCATTATCTTGGCAGGACAGTCTAAGGCACGTGGCAGGAACATGAGATACATTTGCATATAAACATCCTGGAAATGAGAGCAGTGCTTCTTGCATTGCAGGCACTTCAGGAAGTTCTTCCTCTAGGGACTATTGCGATACACTCAGACAACATGTCAGTAGTGTGGTATCTCAACAAGCAAGGGGGAACCCGGTCTTACCTCTATGCAGAGAGGCTATGCGAGTATGGCATTGGGCAATAGCTTCCCAACGATTTCTGGTGGCAACACACATTCTGGGGAAGTCCAACGTAATAGCGGACAGGCTAAGGAGAGCGATACTTATGCCTTACGAGTGGTCCCTGAATTGCCTGGTTGCAGAGCGAATTTTCAGCAGATGGGGTCAGCCTTGCTGTGACCTTTTTGCCAGCCCTCTCAATGCGAAATGCAGCAGCTACTTCACGCTGATCCCCCCCCACAGGGGGAATCACCCAGGGTCCCGATTGGCCCTTCGGTCTGCTTTATGCTTTCCCTCGGTTTCCCCTCCTGTCAAGGGTGATTCAGAAAGCGCAATCCTTGAGAAGCAGAATGATTCTGATTGCCCCACACTGGCCTTGTCAAGTATGGTTCCCCTTTCTTCAACCATACATTGTGGACACTCCTTGGATTCTGGACCCTCTACCAGATTTACTGACACGTCGGGACAGTTCCACCTCTCTCCGAGGACACACTGACAGCCTGGCTACTCCACTTCCATCGCTAGTCAGACGTCATAATTTTTCACCGGAAGTGGTCCATATATTATCGTCCTGTCATAAGCCATCCACTAGAAAGATTTACTCTAGCAAATGGAAAAGGTTCTCTATCTGGGCTCATACTAGAGGCATTGATCCTTACACAGCTCCAATAGATTCAGTTCTGGAGTTCTTGTCTATGCTGTTCTATCAGGGGTCCGCATCAGCCACCATCAAAGTTCAGCTGGCGGCGATATCTAATTTCCACGTAGCGAATGAAACCTAGTCTCATGGCGCACAGACTATGCAAAGCATTCCTTAAAGGTACTCTGTTGCTTCGTCCCCCAGTGTCCGAACCGGTCATGCCCTGGGATCTCAATTTTGTTCAAGCCCTTACTCTACCACCCTTTGAGCCTGCAGCTACCTGTGAATTAAAATTCTTGACATGGAAAATGCCATTCTTAACAGCAGTCACTTCAGCAAGGCGGGTCTCGGAAATGCAAGCCGCCTCCATCAAACTCCCGTATTTAATCTTCCATAAAGATAGGGTCTCTATTAGACCAAAACCCCTCATTCCTTCCTAAAGTGGCTTCCGTGTCTAACATGAATCAGTCCATTGAGCTGCCTGTGTTCTTCCCCCACTTTTCTAACCGGGCAGAATTTAAATTTCACCAATTGGATGTACATAGACAGTTACGCTTCTATCTACACTGGACAAAAGATATCCAGAAATCTGACCAACTCTGTCTCCTTTTCGGAAAACTGATTGGGTTCTCCGGTATCCAAGGTCATGCTGTCTAGATGGATAGCCAGTTGCATCTCTTTCATCTATCAGGCAGGAGGTAAAAATTTGCCATTTCCAGTTGAGGCACATTCCACGCAGGCTGTTTTTATATCCACAGCCTATCAAGCTAGATTGTCAATGGATGATATATGTGCTGCAGCCACTTGGGCTTCTCCTCACACCTTTGTTTCTCATTACAAATTGGACGTGGTCCCCAGGGGCAGATCTTCCTTTGGCTCCACAGTTCTCAGGAGTATTTTCCTATGAGCCACCCAGGATGTAGGTGCTAGGGATGCTGTCCCACGGGTAATAATGTAGGAGAGATAGGACTACATAACATCAAGAAGTTATGTACTCACCATTACGTTCTATGCATGTAGTCCATCTCGCCTCACATTCTTAATTACCCTCCCACCTTCCCCCTGCCTGGAGGATTAGGAGGTTAGATTGTCACCTGCAGAGTCCCTTTGATTAGTTATTGTTTATATGGATGTGAGGTGTGTATGGAGTACATATGTTTTTCGCAGCAAACTAGATCTGGGGATATGGAGCAGCACATTGAGATACCCTCATCCCAGCCAATGAGAGCCTTTGAGCTAGTAAAATCGGCCGAGTTCTCTGCACTTCCCTTTGGCTTATCTACTGCACCCAGAGTATTCAGTGTCTAGCTCCAGCCATTGCATTTTGCAGGCAGAGAAATATTCAAATTTACCCATACTCAGACAGTTGTCTGATTCAGGCAGAAAGCCAGGACTTGCTATTACAACACCTGGCATTCATAAAGAGACTTCTAACCTCACTGGGGTTACACCATCAACGAAAAGAAATCTCACCTAGTACCCTGCCAACAGATTGTATTCCTGGCAGCAAGCTTGAATACAACTTCCCAGATGGCATTCCTCACTCCGGAGAAACAAGTTTGACAACCTACTTAAAACTATTGGCCACAAAACCCCAGCTATCTGCAAGGAAGATACTGCAAGCCCCGGGGTTCATGGCCACTTGCATTCTACTAATTCCATATGCAAGACTGCATATGAGGAAACTCCAATGGTATCTAAAAAGCCTATGGTGTCAACATTCTCGGCCCTGGCAACCATGATTTCTGTCATTCCTTGTATGAAGACAGAGTTCCATTGGTGGGCAGAGGCCTGCTACCACAACAAGGGACTCCCTTTCACTCTGCTCCCTGCCGCCCAAACCCTAGCAGACACATCAGACTATGCATGGGAAGCTCACATGGCAGGGCAGTGTATTTAGGGCAAATGGAACCAGAGACGGATGCACCTGCATCTGTCAAAAATAAATGTTAGCTGTACAGAATGCTTTGACAGCCTTTAAAGAATTTTTTTTTTCTTCCAGGACAGCTATTGGTAAAGGCAGACAACACCACAGTTATGTGGTACATAAAAGAGCAGGGGGGGAACCCACACATACCCTCTCTGCAGACTAGCCATCACTCTGTGGAACACAGCCCTGAGCTACCAAGTACACATACAAACTCAGTTCTTGCCAGGAAAGCTAAATACACTGGCTGATGACCTAAGCAGAAATCTCATGAACCCACACAAGTGGAAACATGAACCAAAGATATTCAACATGTTGAGAAACAAATGGGGCAGCCCAGAGATGGACCTGTTTTCCCCCCAGAACTACCAATTGGACAAATTCTGCACTAGGACTCACCACAAACAAGCTTGGAAAGTGTATGCCCTGTTTTTCACCTGGAAAAAACTGTCAGTTTATGCCCTTCCCCCTCTGCTTTCCTCTCCAGGGTTCTACTAAAGATAAAACAGGACAAGCCAAGGACAATACTGATTGCACCACACTGGCCGCACTGACACTGGTGTACCCCCTCTTGTGCAGTGTCACTGCTGGCACCATGGCACCTGCCTCAGACCCCTGCCCTGCTGTCCCAGCAGGAGGGCCAGATTCTGCACCCACAGCTTCAAACTCTGAACCTGGCAGCCTAGCTAATTACCTGATCTCTCCATTACCATCCCTCAGTAAGCAAGTGATGGATGTCATTCTGGAGACAAGGAGGCCTTGTACTAGAAAATCCTATGCTGAAAAATGGAAGAGATTCTGTTCCTGGAGCCAAACTCGGGGGATAGACACAGCAGCACTCAATTTACCTCATATTCTTCAATACTTAACTGAGATGCTTCACAAGGGCCTTTCCTTTTCCTCCATCAAAATTCATGCCTCAGCCATTTCAGCTCATTGCAATACAGAGCCACCCGTCTTCCCTCATCCATTGCTGAAGCAATTCCTCAGAGGGGCCAAAAACTTAAGACCACCCAGGAGAGACCCTATTTCCAGCATGGGACCTTACCTTTGTATTGGAAAAGGTCACTCTACCTCCCTTTGAGCCAGCTGCAAATGCAGAGTTGAAATTCCTTTCTTGGAAAACAGCCTTCCTTCTAGCCATCACTTCAGCAAGAAGGGTGTCTAAATTACAGGCCCTCATGGCAGTGGAGCCTTTCATAATCTTTCATGCAGACAGGGTGTCCCTCAGGACTAATCCCTCCATGCCCAAGGTGGTATCCAGTGTGGTGCTTAATCAGTCCATTCATTTGCCAACCTTCTCTTCTAATCCAAAGAACAAAGGGGAATGAATACTGCACTCCTTGGACGTACACAGACAACTTGGATTTTACTTGGACAGGACTAAGCCTCTCAGGAAATCTGAACAGCTGATTGTCGCATTTGCTGCAGGGGCAGAAGGGAAGGCCATTTCAAAGCAAACCATTTCTAAGTGGATAGGCCATTGTATTCATTTCTGCTATAAGCACCATGGAAAACCTACCCCACAGGGGATAAGACCACATTGAACCAGGGCTGCATCTACCTCTACAGCCTTTCTCAGAGGTGTCCCTAACAGGGACATCCTAGAAGCTGCTACCTGGAATTCTGTACATACCTTCAAGCATTACCACTTGCCATTTTTTTCTAAATTCAGAGCTGGCTTTGCCACTGCAGTTTTGCAGGGCCTTATAGCTGGTCCTAATGCTATTTAATTACCTTCTCCCATCCTTCGCTTTGGGAATCTACCCAAATGTGATGACTGCAACAGTGAAACACGAAGAACATAGTACAGTTGTGTACAATTATCGTAAATGTGTTGTTGTATTCACTGTTGCAGTCCTTATTACCCTCCCTACAGCCTCCTGACTATACCTCCTATTCTTGTTTACTATGCTGAAAGCTTTTTGGTGTGTGTGCTTTTTTGTTGGAGGTGTAACCTTGTATATAATTGCTTCTCATTATGGGGCATCTGAAATCAGGGACAAGGAAAACTGTTGTAATGGCATTGGCTATATGCTTTATACCCCCTGACTACCTGATGTCATGGAAGATGACAGCAACTGACGCAGGACCCAAGACTTTGATAATCAGGCCGACTGAGGGCTACTGCAAGCAGATAACCCAAGTGTGATGACTGCAACAGTGAATACCATGCCATTTAATTGCGTCCTATTGTGGGGGCACCTGACATCTGGGGCAAGAAAAACTGATGTAATTGTCTGCTGCATGTTTTATACCCCTGACTACCTGATGTCATGGAAGCAGTGACGGCATCCGATGCAGAAATCTGAAGACTCTGGTTTTCAGGCTGGCTGAGGGCTACCTGCAGGCAGATAACCCAAATGTGATGACTGCAACAGTGAATACACTCGTAACATCTACATTTATGGTAAGTGTACACAACTGTACTTTCCTTTTTTAGGCGGTGTTCCAAAGACCAAATTACCATGGTAACAGCTACAAACAAATGCACTCGCTTGACGCACTCCTTAAAATGGAGAACATCGACATTTGTGCTTAAACAGAGACCTTGTTCAAGGCAGCAGAAAGCACCCTTACAGTAGCAGGTTATAACTCTTTCCACACCTTTTGGCCCCAGAACCTGAACTGAAGCTCCAAAGGCAGTGGTGTTTCCATATTCATAAAGTATGTGCACACCTCCAGACTGGTAGCCAAATGTAACTCATCAGAGATGCTTCAGGTGCAGCTAACATTGGGTAAGACAGCAATTCAAGTTGTAGCTTGCTATAGGTCCCCAGCCATGTCGCAAGACTCGCACTCCATGTTTAAGCACCTTGGAGAATATTAGGGGTCCAACATAACTGTCATACTAGGTGACATCAACTACCCCTCCATTAACTGGGAAAACTGTCCAAAGAAAAGCAGTGATAGGTTGTAAATCCGGTTTAGCACTAAGCTCAAAGTGAAAAACAAAAGAAAAATTGAAACTTAAGTAAGGCTCACGAAATGACAGTTTTATTCGCTAGTAAAAAAAAGACTTTCATCACACTGGCTTCTTCATGCAAGTATACAGTCAAAAAGACTACTTTCTTTTATATAATAACATCAAAATCACATGATCACACTTTCATTCAAAACCTTTAAAAATGGTTTCAAAGTAAAAGCTCCATTTAGACCAGGTGACAGATGTGCTCTGAGCCTGAGAATCCATTTCATTTCTTCATTCTCAGTCAGTAGCTTAATATTTCCACCTCTTAATATATAAGGCATTAGTAGCTACTTTACATTTTACATAATACTGAACCACCCCTCTTCTCCCCCCCCCCCGCTGAAGCAATTCTTCAGAGGTGCCAAAAATTTAAGACCCCCCCCCCCCAGGAGAGCCCCCACTCCAGCCTGGGACCTTAATTTTGTATTGGAAAAGCTCGCTCACCCTCCTTTTTAGGCAACTGCAGAGTTGAAATTCCTTTCTTGGAAAATGGCCTTCCTGCTAGCCATCACTTCAGCAAGAAGAGTGTCTGAATTACAGGCCCTCATGGCAGTGGAGCCCTTCATTATCTTCCATGCAGACAGGGTTTCCCTCAGGACCAATCCTTTTATGCCCAAGGTGGTGTCCAGTGTAGCCCTTAATTAGTCCATTCATTTGCCTACCCTTTTCCCAAATCCACAAAACAAAGGAGAATGTATGCTGCACTCTTTTGCACAGACAACTTAGATTTTATTTGGACAGGACTAAGCCTCTCAGGAAAACTGAACAGCTGCTAGTTGCCTTTACTGCAGGGGCAGAGGGCAAGGCCATTTCAAAGCAAACCATTTCTAAGTGGATAGCCCATTACATTCATTTCTGCTATAAGCACCATGGAAAATCTACCACACAGGGGATAAGTTCACATTCCACCAGGGCTGCATCTAACTCTACAGCCTTTCTCAGAGGTGTCCCCACCAGGGATATCCTAAAGTTGCTACCTGGAGCTCTGTACATACCTTCACGAAGCATTACCACATGCCTGTTTTTTCTAAATCCACAGCTGGTTTTGCCACTGCAATCTTGCAGGGCATAATATCTGGCCCTATTGCTCTTCCTCCTCCCTCTCTTAGCTTTGGGAATAGAGCCAGATGTGATGACTGCAACAGTGAAACATGAAGAACATAGTACAGTTGTGTACACTTACCATAAATGTAGATGTTAGAGTGTATTCACTGTTGCAGTCCTGGTTACCCTCCCTCCAGCCCCCTGACTTCTCTTGGTTTTACCTTTCCTTCTTGTTTGGTGTATTTAAGCTTTCTGGTGTATTTGCTTTTTGTTGGAGAGGTACCATAACATATAATTTATACCGGTTGTGGGGGCACCTGAAATCTAGGGCAAGAAAAGCTGATGTAATGGCATCTTCTGCATGTTTTATTCCCCTGATGACCTGATATGGAAGAAGAGAGCATCTGATGCAGGAATCCAAGACTCTGGTATTCAGGCCAGCTGAGGGCTACCTGCAGGCAGATTACCCAAATGTGACTGCAACAGTGAATACACTCTAACATCTACATTTATGGTAAGTGTACACAATTGTTCCCACTAGATGTGACAATATGCTTAACCTGGTCATTACTAACATGGGTGACCATTCCTCTGCATCAGTAGTCAGCTCCTCCCTGGTTAGATCTGACCACAAACTAATCACCTTGGAAGTCCACATCTCCCCACCCCTGCAAAGGTAACCACCATGAAAAACTTCTCCAAAGCTAACTTTGAGCTCCTAAAAACAGAGGTGGTTAACTTCACGGCACCCATGCAGATGGGGAATAGTTGCCTGACTGCCGAATCATACACCAATGCACTGTATGAGCAAGTACACAAATGCATGCATATCGCCATACCCAGTAGAATAAAAACGCTTTTCCTCCAAAAAAAAAAAAAAAAGGGAAGCTAATCTGGTGGTCCCCTGCCATAAACTCTACATCAGGAGGAGGAAACTGATGTGGAATAATAAGTCCCAAGACTGGAAACTCCCTTAGCCTCAACAAAGTTGAGATCCCCATCAAATCCTCTAAAGCTAGCTATGAAAACAGAGTTGCAGCAGACAGACAATCACAAGGTCTTCTATAGTTAAGTAAATCTCCACAGCAATACCCAGATTTGCTCTGAGCTACTGCACAATGGTACCTCCTATACCGAGCCAACAGATATTGCCAATATATACTGGCTGACATTCAGTGCCAACTTTGGTCTGGGGGGGGGCAATCACAATACCAGAAGATTTCCAGGCACCCAGTATGTCTACTGCACAGGTTAAAATGGCACTGTCCAAGGCCAAGAATACAGCTTCTGTGGAACCTGACATTATCCCTGGCAGTTTTCTGCATGAACTACAGAGTGAACTGGCACCTCACCTGTGTGCCCTGTTCATTCACAGCCTCACCTCAGGCTTTGTCCCTACTGAATGACTCCCTGCTACAGTCATCCCTCTGCACAAAGGAGGAGCGACTACAGACTCTGGGAACTATTGCCCCATTAGCCTGACTATTTTGATGTGCAGAGCTATGGAATGCATCATCATGGACCTAATAAACAAGGATACTGGGAATTTCCAAACTCTGGATCCCACACAGTTTGGTTTTGTGAAGGGTAGATCATGCCTGCTCAACTTGGTCGACTACTTTGAGTCAAGTCACCAGAGCGGTGGGTGAAGGCAAGGTGGTTCATGCAGCCTACCTTGATCTGGCCAAGGCCTTTGATACCATTCCCCACTCAGGAGTCAGAAAAATTCATTAAGGTAGACATCAACCCCTATATCACTAGGTGGGTTGCAAACTGGCTCACAGAACCCACAGTGTGAAAGTAGCTGACTCCAAGTCAGACTGCAGACTAGTCTCGAGTGGAGTCCTGCAGGGTTTGCTTCTGGATCATCTCCTGTTTGTAATCTGCCTCTCTGAAATCTAGGTCAACACGAAGGGACTCTGGCTGACCATGTTCGCAGACAATTGCAGGTTTGGAGCCATTAACTCCCCAAGTGATACTGACCTCCTACAAAATGGCCTCACTGAGACCAACAACTGGTGTCAGAACCATGGCCTTAAGCTCAATGCCAAAAAATACATTCCCTTTGGGAAAAACCCAGATCCCATGAATTACCACATTGATAGTAGTCTACTGAACACACAAGGTGTTATAAGAGATCTGGGAACAAAGGTTGACAGCAACCTCTTTTTTTGGTCACCACATTGCCACTGTGGTCAGTCTTTCTGTGTGGCACATCTCATTACTAAGGGTTTTGCATCCAGGAAGAAAGAGGTCATTGTCTCACTCTACTCTTCCCTTATTAGGCCAATCATAGAGTACAATGCCCATTTGGCATATACCTCACTAGACACCTGCAACAACTGGAGAGGCTGCAAAGGTACCTCACAGAGAGGATCCTAGGCTTTAGACTTGTCCTATATGGACAGACTCAAACTCAACTGTTCTGTCGCATATCACCTACTTAGAGGTGATCTCTGCTTAACTTGCAAAGCCATGTCTGACCCAGCTCTGTTAGAAATGCTGCATCTGAAGAAATCACAATCCCTCTGCACCATACGCTCCAGAGACCTCAACCTCATTATCAAAATCAACAGAACGTACTAGAGGGACAGGTTCATAACCCAGAGATGGCCCATGCTGTGGAATAGACTTCCCATATATGTCAAGCAGAGGACCTCCCTGACCCTCTTAAAGAGAAATCTTGGTGAGTGGATGGGAAATAGAAAATTCATCCTGGGGATAACTCTAGTGGCTCTACTTGACAGAGGCACTGGGAACTAAGGTCTGGTGGCATGATGCCAGGGTAATCCTATGGCTGGGCTTGTAAAGGCCCCAGGGCCATTAGCCTAGTACACGCCTATGAACCTATTAAATTATCACGTATGACATGGACAGTATTAAAGAAAAAACATATAGATGCATTTTAGTTGCAAATATTATACATAAGCATGTTGACGTAATTGTAGTTGCAAACATTTATACAGCAGTTATAATCTATCTGGTCATGGTCCGTCAAACATTACATAGCTGCAACTCAGCTTCCTGGATCAATGAAGGCAGTCCTCCTTATCAAGTGGGTACCACCAATAATTCCACCTTATGGTTCGAAGAATAATAATTCCAAAACGGACTCTACACCAAAATGGTTCAAAGCTTTCTTGCACAAAACTTCAGATTTAGCGCTTTCGTCTCCTTACCGGAGACCTCTTCAGAATCAATTAATAACCATTGACATCACATATTTATACCATACTAATCACAGTTAATTGCCTTCAGTAAGTCAATTTACGTAAATGAAATCAATTGTCTTAAAAAAATCTTTGTATCAAAAACTGTCCCAAAGGGTAGAAAATAACTAATATAAATATTCTGCATTCCTCCAAAAAGGAATGTATTAATGAAAATTAACATATATAGTCAAATATTGTGCACATTGTACATATAAATATATATGAATGTATAACAAATGTATGACAAAATATATCAAATTCAAAAATATCAAAAAAAATGCAACCTATCAACTCTAGTACCACACACAATTTTCAACCACAGGTGCATATAAATACTTGTATAAAAAATATATATAGTATATGATGTGTAAAATTAATAGAAATGTTAAATGTAGTATAATAAAATCGTAATTAATTGGTAACTATATACACAAAATTGTATGGGTAGATAAATATCCATAAATGAAATGTATAAAGATATAGTATGTAATTATAAATGTATAAATATGTAAAATATATATATAAAAACTGTGTATGTTTGCTATAAAATACATATTGTTTGAAAATCATGACTAATGATAATTTATTAACATTATTGTTTACTTTTTTAGGGTCTTGCGATAATTTTAAGGCTAGTGTGATATATATGTGATCATTAAGACCCTTCCCACTGCATGCATCCAGTTTTAACTGCCAAATCATTTCTCGGTACCCAAGTTTTGTTTCCCAATCCCCTCCTCTAGCAAAGACCTCTGCTGTCTCCAATACCCAAAATTTAAAATTAGCTTCCAAGCATATAAGTGAATGTCTATATAAGGCATTATTTTCATTTCTGCGATTAATATCCCTGATGTGTTCATAAATTCGCCTTCTTAGATGTCTTTCTGTCTTGCCTATATAGAAACTCCAACAAAATTTACAGTAGGTAAATGTACAACTCCCTTAGTGTAACAGCTACTATATTTTTTAGCCTTTAAAGTTTATCTTGTACTGGGAATTTTTAATTCTTTTTGACCCGCAATAAAGGGACATTGTGGACATCTTCCACATCGAAACGTACCCCTTTTGTTACAAGTATTACTAGGGATTTTTTTTTCCATCTTCCCTTTATTCTTTTCCAGAATATTTTTCAAATTCTCATTCCTTCTATAACTGTAGGTCAATGTGTTCTGGAAAACCGTAGTAGGCATGGATCTAAACATATCCCATGTGTTAATACATTTTTTGAGCCATCCAATGCCTTTATAGTAGGTTAAAGTCAAATAAGGCAGTGTCTTAGATTTAATAATAACTTTGACCTACATTTTCTTTATTTTCCTTTTCCGTGGTCACCCCTGTGTTGTAATCGGATCTAAGTAGGGGTGTATATATAGTATCCCTTCTCTCTATCACAAATTTTCTAATAGTCTGTTAATTCATAGGGGTAAACTCTTTGATGAAACATATTTTGAAAATTATCCAATTCCTTTAGAAATACTTCATTTTCTGTTGTCATCCTAGCAGCATGAATCATTTGTCCCTTCACAACATTCTTTTTTAGCTGGATGGGATGGTCTCTATCAAAATGGAGGTATGCATTAGAAAAATTATTTTTCTGATAAATAGTAGACTTGTATCTTTTAGCTATCTTATCCTTGTATAATTTTACATCAAGGTAATGAATTTCATTAGTATAAGTGTCATGTGTGAAACTAAGGAAAGTGGTACTATCATTAATAAATTTGATAAATTCTTCAATGATAGATTCCGGGCCTTCCCATAAAATAAATGTATCATCCAAAAATCGAAAGTAACCTGTAATATGTTGGGAGAACTCTGATACAAACACGTAATGCCTTTCCCAATATAACAAAGTCATGTTTGCATAAGGGGGGGGGGGGTGCAAGCTGCCCCCATGGCTACTCCTTCAGTTTGGTGATAATCACCTTGGAAGAAAATATAATTGTTCCTTAGTGTACTATCTTAAATTCATCTGATTGTAAAAAATCCATTTCTATCAAAATCTTTTCAAACCAATCCATGCCTATAGAGTGAGGTATAACCGTAAATAGATCTTTAACATCAATAGTAATAAATATAGCTCTATCATTGTATGTCACCTTGCTGATTTTCTGTAAAAAGTCCCATGAATCAACTAAAATATGTTGATATTTAGTGTGGTAACCCTTCAATTTAGTATCTATGTATATTGCTAGAGATTGTGTCTTGGAGCCTTGGGATGACACAATAGGTCTCATGAGCAGGTCATAAACACATTTATGTGTTTTGGGTATGCCAAAAATTGCAGGAATGACTGGCTTCTTAACCTTCAAAAAATCATGTAAATCCAAATCAATAAGACCCTGCAACAAATTGTCGTCTAGAATGTAATCAATTTTCTGATATGAAATGTTGGTTTGCACTGTTATTGAGTATATCAAGCATCTTTCTAGTATAATCCCACTGGTCCATGAGGACCATGCCTCCACCCTTGTCTGGTTTCATCACCCGTATTATGTCATATCTAAGTTCACTAATAAGCTTAATTTCATCTGGAGTTAAATTGCTTTGTCTCCCTACATTCTGGAAATAATTACCTCTAATTTGTTTCATAAGTATATTTTCGAAATTCATAATATCATGCTGCAGTGGGGGGTTAAATGTGCTACGCCTTTTTAAAGATCCTTTTCCATAACTGGATCCTTCATCTTTAAAAATTACAGTAAAATTTAATTTTCTCATAAACATTTTAATATCTAATAAAATACTATCAATACTAGGTATTCTGCGTGGTACAAAAGTAAAACCTTTGGTAAACAGTTAAAAAAAAGTCTTATTACAATATCAGTATAATTAAAAATATTAAAATTGTCTAAAGAATATATGATAGAAGTGGCTTCTATGTCATTCTGTATGTTATCAGGGGAAGTGCTAGTAGAAAGACACATTGTGGTCTTCTACTGCTTGTATGTTCTTCTGTTGTTGGAAATGTGTTTATATTCTCCTGCTATCTGAGCATATGATTGTCATTGGGGCGGGGGGGCACGGTTCTTTAACCTTTCGAATCTCCTGGGCCCCATCTCCCCTAAAGGGATGTTGTCGTCTCCATGGTAAATGTTATCTTGGTGTACCTCATAATTTCCCCCAAACTCACCCTATGGGTGAAAGTTAGAGTTAATAAATTCTGCAGAGTCTGTTCGTTATTCCCTCCTGTAGTTGCCTGGACTATGTGTCAGAACCGAATTAGGCTTAAAATAAAACCCTGTAGTCTGAAATGATTTCTTGTTATCAGCTCTGTATGCTATACCAGACCGGTACTCATTTAAATACCCTTTTTAACTTGAATAATTTCCTATGATAGTTACGAGATGATGTGTTATCAGGAGGAGGACTGCCTTCATTGATCCGGGAAGCTGAGTTGCAGTTTGGTTTACAAACATTACATAGCTCCTTCAAATCCTACCGTCTCTTAAACTTTGTTTCTTCTCTGCATGTATTGTCCCCACAATTGCCATTTCTCCTGTGTAATTTGCTCATACCCTTTCTAAAGATCTAATTCCAGTTGTTTTATCTTACTATATTCACTATTTCTAATAAAGTTGGTTTAGACTTTGATTTCCATTTCTAGTAATTGTTTTTTGGCAGCCATCATAATTAGACTCAGCAAGGCCTTACTGTATCTAGACAATTCAGATTCTGTATCGTAGCTCAAAAAAAAAAAACTTTTCTCTAGTTAACAATTTGCTCACCCAAATTCTGAGAGACAGCAGCCTGCTGTTAAACTTTAGTCTGCCAACTCTTTACACTCACAGAAAATGTTACTACTTTCTTCTGCATCACACCTCCATTTGCTGTCTACCTGAGGAAAAATTCTTTGGAGTCTACTTGGGGTATACAAATACTTCAGTAAACACTTCCAAGCAAAGGCCCTAAATCTTCTAGACTTTGTTTATTTGGGAGACATGCATACATCTCCCCCATTGTTTCTTTGTGAATTTCTTACCCAGTCTCTCTTCAGAGTCCTTTCTGACCTCCTCTAATTGTTTCCTGTAGCTATGCAACATTTTGTATGCTCTACTAATTCCTTTAACAGGTTCTGTTCTGCATTCTACTAAAAACTCTACCAGTGCTGGTCTTTCACTTAGGATCTGCATATTTTTGTTTGCCTATACTCTGATAATTCTTGAAAGGGAAGGCAATCTCTTATCTTGCAGTCTAAATAAATTCTTGGCTTCTTCCCATTCTATTAACTTTTCCTCTCTCATTATTTGCTCCCAATACTTTGGTTCTTTTACCAGTTTTCTCCAGCAAATGTGAGCCTCCTATTGTCTGTATCCTTAATTGCAGTCACTCCCTATTGGCAGAATCTCCTTTCTCCATCCCCATGTTGGCTTCATTCTTAGAATACTTTCTGCTACTTTATGAATATAATATAATCCACATGGTTTTTATTCTCTGCAAGGATCTGCATCCAAAATCCCACTCTATCCTTGCTTCTCGAGCCTCCCCATGTTTCATTATCCCTTTTGAATTATAAGTTTCTTCTTGTGTTGTGTATAGGAACCTTAACTGTGTAGTTTGAAATACCCCTTCAAATAAGGTAATCCCAAACCGCCTTGTTCAGTTGGAAGAATCTGCTTATCCCACTTGACTCTTGCCATATTCCCCTTGCAGATTAAAATCCTTCTGCTATTTATTAACTGCTATCCACAACTTCTCCGGTTGTATGCCTGACCTGTGGATAAAATGAAATAGGTTTGAATGCATTGAAGAGAATTTTAAGTGGGATGCCTTGACAGCCTTTCATCAAACTTTGTCACTTTTTCAAAATGGTGTCATGATTCAAAATGCAGGATTTCTCCTCAACACAGCCGCACTGTCCCATATCTAACAGAAGGTGGTTCCTTGTTCTATCAGTTGATTTTAATAGGTGTGATTGGGAAGGGGGGCGGTGTTGGGTTTTCTTTGATCCTGTGTCAGAAACCACGTGTACTATTTTGCCTTATGAAAGTTTTTTGTTTGTACCAGCTGATGTAATTGTATAATTGATGCCTTCTCCCCTTGTCTGCATAGCTGCCATTTTGAACACCACACACACCTGTAATTTGATCAGTTCACACTTTTGTTTTTACAGGTTCAATCACAATTTTTCTCTGTTTACTGAAGTAACTGAAAATGGCTTTCTTCTCGCTCTTTCAGACCAGACTGTGTTTGTAGTTTGATATGGAAGAGTTGATAGTACTGTAGTACAGTAATTTAGAATGGTTTTCTGATTCCAACAATTTTTGTGAACTTGCATGTGTATTTGCCTTAGTGGTACTTGCTCATTCCATAATTATATTATTAGAACTCCTTGACAGTAGTCTGAGCAGACTTGTTTGAGTTGAGGATAGTATACCAGTCTTAATTTTCAGGTTTACCACTTACTGCATTATAATTTCCATTGATAAGCTTGAAGAAGGATCATTTATGATGGAGCTTGTTTTTTTTTTTCTTGTGGTTAAAGAAAATGGCATGAGTAGTGTTAACCACAAGTGTAGAATGGAAAGATCACAGCATGTCAGCAGTTTCAAAGGTACTAAGTAGAACAGACTAGTTGTGGCTGATGAATCTATTAGGGTCTTCAGGATGACACAGCAGCTGCAAGAAGTTGGAGAACATAAGGTGGGAAGAGGCTATTAAATGCACTCATATTGGCAAACTAAATTTCCTGTGTGCTATCAGATGATGTAATGAGACTCATTTGAAAAGGACAGCCTGAACATAAAGGGCTTGATAGAGGATTGTTTAAAAAATATATATAAATGAGTGTTCTTTCTGTGCAGCTGTGTGTTACAAGAGAAAAGGTTCAGATCCTACATGTGATCTAAGCTGTCCACTTCAGGTGACTGATGTATCACTATGGTGGTACCAAGCTTTGCATCATAGCTTTACTAAAACTTGAACTGTTTTCGTCGGCTTCCAGTTTCATTTGATGGTTTCATACATTGGATGCAGATTCAAGAGCTAGTTTAAGGCTGCTAGTTTAATGAGACATTAATAATTTTTTAGTTTTGTAGAAGTTCTGTCAACTCCTTCACTTCCCCCTTCTGCATTAAGGTCTTGTAGAACTCTTGCTTCCTTTCTCTTTTCTCTCTAATAAGCAGAGACTAAACTGTTACAGAACTGCTGTATCCTATCGTGGTTTTTAAAGTGGTTAAAGGTTTGACACAATGCAGTTTGTTGTGTTTTATATGCAACCATTTCTTGGTTTGCCTGCCCAGTAGAATGCTTTCTGAAATTTTCAGCAAGTGTTTTGGAATATTTTCTTTCCATTTGTATAGATAGTGTGCTGGGTTTAGGAAGTGCAATGCAGACACACTCAACCTGTCCTCATCTGCTTGGCATTGATAATTTCAGAGCAGACTGACATTTCAAAGACATTACAGAAAATAAAGAACAAGCTGATTCTCATGTTATGCTTCCCTCTGAAGAAAAGCAGCAAAATGGGGAGGAAAGAGGGAAGGGACTGTCTGTGTAAACTGATAAGCTTGCATCCTTTGGCACTGTTAAAACAGTAAAAACTGTTCAGTCTCCAACAGACTGCAGTCATTCCCATCTGGAGTCTCCTAAATCAAGGTTGTTGTAGTTGACTCCTTTCAGTGGGAGAAACGTAACTTCTCTGATCAGGATTTGTTTAGATGCTCTTATCTCACAATATGTTTGGTGTCTGTGATGTCAAGAAGGTTGGTCTGTAGCTGTTCTCTTCGTATGGCCTGGGATAGGATAAAGGTCTTTGAGGCTCAACTCTAGTTCTGTGTCCTGTCTTCCCACTCTAGGGCAACTAGAGAAGGTCTTATCCCTTCCACATAAGCTCCTTCCTAAGGCCAGTTTTGGCACTGTGTACTTGATGTCCTTTTCTTTCCTCGACGATTTGGTATCTGATCCCACTTGGCCGCATATACCAGACTGTCAGATCCAACTCACGATCTCCTACTCCTACCCATAATTCCCCAGTCAACTAGCTGTACCTCTAGTCTCATTTGCTGCCATAATGCTGCAGATGCATATCCTTCTCTTAGAGCTTTTTGAAGGTTTTTCTTTTGCATTTTGTAAGTCATTTTTTTCCAAATAACTTTTCTAATCTTGTCCATCATCCACCTCCCTCCCTTAGTTACATTTTTGGTACTCTTACTTGCCTTCTACCTTTTGGTAGCTTTTGGTACCATTGTTGGTGCTTTTCTCTACCTTCTTTCCTTTCTGCCCTCTAGAGGGTATTCTATTCCTACCATTGCTTGCAGTTTAAAAAAAATTCCTTTTTTTTTGGGTTATGGCTGAGAAGTTTAAAAAAAAATGCATTTCCTGTGGGCAAGTCACTACCAATTCAGAGCCATGCTGTTTGGCCTCACCACAGCCCCAGGGCTGTTTACCAAATGTATGGCATTGGTAGCAGCTCACTTGAGACTGCTGGGATTCAAAGTGTTTTCATACAGAGACAACTGGCTTCTCACTGCCCAACCAGCCATTTTCTGGAGGAGTCCAGGGACTACTTGCTCCAGTTGTCCATCACTCCCAATCTCCGTCAACACTTGCAAGTCTCATCTTCAACTTTTTCAGAGCTTGACATTCATAGGTGCCCAGTTGAACACTGTCAGATGGCCTGTCTTCCACCATATCGTGCAAGGATAATCCAGTTTCAGGTGCAGTAAATTATTTCTCACCCTTCTTCCCCCAACCAGACTTGATTAAAGTTCTAGGATCTATTGCAGTGGCTATAACCTTTGTTCCTTTGGCACTGTTTTATATCCATATTTTTCAGTGGTCAATTCTGTCTCATCTGTCCTGTGTGGTAAAACTCACGTTTGCAGGGATCATCTTTGTTGGTGGATCCAGTCAAATGAAGTTTTCCTCCGACATTGTTTTATTCTTGCTCATCCAGTAGCCAGTGTGACCACTGATGCCTCCCAGCTAGGGTGAGATGGCACTTTTTTTTGGGATGGACAGTCCAAGGCACGTGGTCTGTGAAGAGACAAATTAGCATATCAATGTCCTAAAGATGAGTGGTCCTATTAGCATTGTAGGTTTTTCATGACATTTCCTCTGGGAACTATTGTAATACAGACTGACAAACATTGTTATAGTTTGGTACATCAGCAAACGGTGGGCATTTTTAACCCCTTTTGCCAACATGCAGTGAGAGTGTTGCAGTGGGCAATCTCTTCATCAGTATGTGTGTTGCCACTAGAAAACAGTTGAAAATCCAACGTGTTAGATAAACTCAGCAGGTTCCTTCTGATGTCTCACAAGTGGTCTCTGAATCAGTGGTGGACAGAATTTTCCATTGTTGGGGCCAACCTTGCAGTGACTTCTTTGCCTCTTCCACAACAAGAAGTGCAGCAGGTTCTTTGCCCTAATTCCACCATCAGGGGAGTCACTGAGATACTGTAGTCTACGTTTGGCCCTCCAGTCTCCTTTATGCTTATACTCCATTACCTCCAATTCCAAAATTCTTACAGAAAGCATTCCAGTTGAAGAGCACATTTATCCTCCTTGCTTCCTTTTGACATTGCTTAGTGTGGTTCCCCTTCCTTTAGTCTCATTTTAATTATCCACTAAGGAGACTTGGATGTCAGTCAAGACATTCTCTAGCATCCCCATATTCCATGTCTCAAATTGACCACATGGTTTCACCTGTTCCACAAATAACCCAGGCTTTCCTCTCCAGCCTGACAGATGCTTCTGTCTTTCCACAAGATTTTTGTGAGGAAGATCTACAAAAATAAGTGGAATCATTTATTTGGGCTGTTCAAAGGGAACTTCACCTTTTCACTGCTGTTATGGTTGGGGGTTCTAGAAATTTTAATACCTATTTTTCAAGAAGGTGCTAGTTTTTCTGCTATCCAAGTACAATTTGCAGCTATATCCAATTTTCACTTTAGAGAAAATGCTTGGTCATTAGCTTCTCCAGTGTTGTGCAACGTTTTTCCAAAAAGTACCTTCTTACTTAGACCTCCAGTCTGTGGTTTTCAGTGCTAGTTGAGATTATTATCCTGTTCACGTCAATGTTGATGGTTCTTCCTCCATCAGCACAGATCATCTTGACACCATCCATTTAAAAGACTGGTTTTGAAAACCCCTAGGATGATGTCAATTACTTAAACCCTGGGTCTGGTGCCAGTCCCCTTTGGGCCATTGTACATGTTGTATTGTAGTTATCTTTGTGTGAACCATCAGTGTCAAAGCCATCCTCTTGTCCGTTGCAACTTTGGTGTTGTGTATCAAAGGCAGAAACCTAGGCTAGCATTAGTCTATGCCCAGGTGACTTTGAAACAGTCTCAAGCTTAGCATTCTGTGTTGTGGGACAGATAAGGTAACCCCTCAAGATGGATAATGGAAAAGCATCTTCTGATTCAGCTGTTTCCAGTAATATATATTTCACTTTAAGGCCCTGGACCCTTTGCATGTTTTTACAAGAGTCTGTCCTGATATGTCACTGTAAAACCTGTCCATGAGGCCAAGATTATTCTTTAGAGCACTGACCAGTCTTCCCTGATTGTCCCTAGTAAAAGGAAGTGCATGGGGTTACCTTCCCTCCATACCAGAAATGAACCTAGGTGTGTTTTCAACAGCTCTTTCCAGAGGGTCCCAAATTTGGCAGTATCTTGAGAGTTGATGCAGAGCCTGTCCCATAAATTCCCCCATCTGCTGAAGAGGTTGTCCAAGAGGTCTATTGGACTACTCGGCCCCAGCAAGACTGCATGATTGGATGTGGTCAGTGAAAAAGTTGGTCCAGAACCCAATGTGGCTGTATGCAACAGGGAAATCTGACGAAATCCTCTACACCCACTACCACACCAGGATAATCCTCAATGAAAAAAGGCCCCATTTTTGCTGAATCTACTCTGAGAAGAGCCCAGTGGTACGTGTCCCAGATGAGGATTCTGTAGTGATGGACCACATTGGGAAGCATGCCCTATGCAAAGGAATTGTCAGAATGCTGAACTGTCCTGTACACTTGCACAAAAACAAAATAAGTAGCACAAACTGTAAACCAGGATAAAGATAAAACCACACACAGGTCTAGTCCAAAAAGCTTAAAGTACGGACACCAAAATTAGCGCTTTCATTCACTTTATTCCATGTGAACTTCAGAAACAACTTACTCAACCCTACAAGCACTTTATATAGTAAAAATTAATCACATGTTGAATGATGTCAGAAATAATTAATGTCATGTAAAATCCCTTAAAAAGGTATATAGAAACAGAAATTCTCTGAACTTTAACAAAGATGTTATAGGACATATAAAATGTACCAAAAAAGTGATTAATTCATTTCATTTGTAAAAAACACTTTATGTTAATGGATTCATTTAATCCAGGAGCTTGGTCTGCTCCTAGATATACCTGCCACAAGGATTCTTTGCACTCTAACATGGCCTTACTAACTCCTATGAAAGTTCCTTGAGAAACACTGTCTAGAACAGAAAAAGTAATTGTTTTAATACACATAGTAGAATGCCTATCCAGTGCATTAGCTAAGTCTTTCTTCTTAATGGCTAACAGATGCCCACCAATTCTTTTCTTGAGACATCTTGTAGTCATTCCTATGTAATAACTTGGACATGACAAACTTTGGGCTATGTAAACCACCATCTCACTATTACAGGTGTAGTATTTTTTAGACCAATGTGTTTTGTTTATATGAGAAAATTGGACTGAAGAAGAATTACTAATATATCTGCACTGTCTACAATGCTGACATGCATAAGTCCCTTTAGATGTTCTACTTTCCCTAGTAAGGTCAGTTAGATTTCTTCCTCCTAGTAGACTTTTAATATTTGCAGCTTTCTTAAAAGTAAAGTTAGGTCTCACTCCTATAACTTTGGTTAATTCCTGATTGCCTAGTAATATCTTCCAAGTTTCTATTATAATATTTTTAATAAGCCACATTTCATTTGATATAGGTAAAACAAATGCGCTTAAATTATTTGTTAGGAACAACCATATTTGAAATCTGTACACCATTAGTTATAGAAGATTGTAGACAAAGGGACAGAATAGGACAAGCTCTGTCCTTTCTTAACCTCATAACTTCTTTTTCAGTAGATTCTAACCATACCACTTGGTAACCTCTTGCCACAAAAAAATTCTCAATTTTCATCTCATTAGTACAAATAGTGTCTTGTGATGTTAATCTACTTAATATGAGTTGCCCCTTAATTACTCCTTTTTTCATATGCAGTGGGTGCAAATATCGATTTGCAAAGGTAGATTTTCTGTAAATCTTACTAGCAAACTTTTTAGACGTTACTTCATAGGTGAGATTCAAGTCAAGAAAATTTAAACTTAGACCATATCCTCCTATAGAAAATTTTAAGAAACTCGTGGTGGTGGTTAAATAAAGTTGTTAAACTCTTCAGCAGTACCATGCCAAAGAAAAAACAACTCATCAATGCAACGACAATAAAATAGAATATTTTCACTAAAGTTATCAATAAACTTGCTTTCCCAATTTGCCATTACAAGGTTGGCATATGCTGGAGCTACTTTTGCACCCATTGCAACCCCTGAAATTTGCTTGTATAATTCATCATTGAACTTGAAAAAATTATCAAGCACCAGTTCCATTATAGTGCACAGTGTTAATTTTACTATTATGTAAATTACTGTTTGCTGGATTACACTCTTAACCCGATTGTGCAGGCTTGTAAATATTATCTGAAAGATTCTTGGCATCTACTTGAGTTAAGAGATTTAGAACTACCAAACAAATAATTCTGCATGGCATCTTTAAATGTAACGTCATTATACTCCTGTACTGATCAGGAGATAGGAATAGAATATCTTGGAGAATATCTATAAAGAAACCATAATTTACATAATAGTAAAATCCTTGTGGCAGGTATATCTAGGAGCAGACCAAGCTCCTGGATTAAATGAATCAATTAACAGTGTTTCTTTACAAATGAAATGAATTAATCACTTTTTTTGATATATTTTATATGTCTTATAACATCTTTGTTAAAGTTCAGATAATTTCTGTTTCTATATACCTTTTTAATGGATTTTAAATGACATTAATTATTTCTAACATCATTCAACATGTGATTAATTTTTACGATATAAAGTGCTTGTAGGGTGGAGTAAGTTGTTTCTGAAGAAGTTCACGTGGAATAAATTGAATGAAAGCGCTAATTTTGGTGTCCGTACTTTTTTAAGCTATTTTGGACTAGACCTGTGTGTGGTTTTATCTTTGTCCTGTACACTTGACAAGTTTTTTCAGTGTGATCTGGATGAAAAGACCCTAAGTACACTAAACTGGTCTCAGTGACATTCACGAAATAGTTAAGTGGCAGCAATGCAAAGTTCTTGAGACTAGTGGGGGTGGGGGGGGACAGCTGGTTAAGCATCACTATGAGTGGATAGGCCTAGCTTAGATTATGCGGTTCTGTGGACAAATTTTAAGATATCCTTGACAAATACCCCTTTTGATGGGCTCTCCATATTTGGACCAAGGTGAAGCAGAGGTTGCTCAGCAGTGAACAAGAGAAAATGCTCTTGGAAGTTTGTTTACTGTCTGTATATAGTCCTTCAGGAACCAGAAGGGTATGAAAATGTGTATAGTTCTGCAAATCCAAGCAGTGCTCTGATTAAACTCCCATGAGGGTGAAGTACCATTAATGGATGCTACCTCAGAGGTAGACAGTATAAAATTAGGACTTAACATGGCCTTTCCCCTTGGGAACCAACATTGCTGTGGAGGATTTATTTGATTCCCCAATTCTGAAGGCAATTGGGGGGGGCAGCTGTTCCTGCATCTAAAGGATTTGATGGCCATCTTGTTTCCCAGTCGAGTCTGGGATACTATATTCAAAGGTTATAATGCAACATTTTCAAGCTTACTCCAGCCATCCTGTCTTCTGACAGTCCCACCCCATCAAAACGAGGTGGCATAGATAGTCCATCCCTAAAATAGTAAAGCCATTCATAAGGTCCCTGCAGACCAGAGGGGATGGCTAGTATTCGATCTTACCAGTCTAACTGGTATGCAAGAACAATTGATAGTCACAGTGCAGTCTACTTTGTCTGCTGAGGGAGCTTAAATTTCCAGGACATTTTGTGCCCCTGCTTCATTCTGACAGCTGTCTCTAGTACCACAAATTCAGTGCCAGGTCTGATGGTCACTCCAATCTGCCACTGAACTAACACAACTTTTACAAGAGAACAGTGTGTATATTATAGGCTTTTTAAGGGTTAGTGCTTTGCTACTTCTGGGGGGAATTCTACTTTTTTAGCCTCCCTTTGGCTGTATGGTAACATTGTGGAGGCAGGAGTGCAGTGTGAGCATGCCGTGTCTCAACCTGCCACCTCAGAATCTTGGCCATGCACTTTCCCATCCCATTAGTGTGTCCACCCCCCCCCCCCCTGAACAACCCTGATTTTTCACCAGGGATGTCATGGGGGATTCCAGTGTAGCCACCACCTGCTCCATGATGGGCGAACCCTATCACTCTCTGCCACTCGGTTGCCTGAGCCGCTATTCAAACCCGAGTCACCTGGGCTGTGGTGGGTGCTTTATCCATCTGTGCCACTGAAGCGTCTTGTCCAGTACTCCTTGTACATGAACATAGCAAAAGCTTCCAGGAGGCTCCTTTGCTTCCACCTAGGAGACTATCATTACCAATTCAGAGTCTTGATATTTGGTCACACCAGCCCCCCCCCCACAAGGTGTTTATCAAGTATATGGCAGTTGCAGTGCTCATGATGTTACTGTGAATTAAGATGGTTCCACATTTTGGTGTCTGGTTCCATTAAAGGCACTGGTACTTGTAAAAAAAAAAAAAAAAACTACTGACTGAAGCTTGGTCCTTGAACAGTGCAGAGTCCTGGATGCAGCTGTCACAAGGTCTTCTGTTCATAGGCTGCAACCTGGGTATTCAGAAACTAGCTGGATTACCAGAAGATTTTCTGTCTGCTGTCAGTCTTCTTACTGTACCATTCATTGACAGCATTATTCTTAAGGTAGTATGGCTAATGGGAGCAACAGTGCACTTGGTGCCCTGCACATGATTCCACATGCATGTTCTGCAGTGGTGGTCTCCACTAGAGGACACCCTGAATTGAACTGTTCAATTAGCCATGCCCTGCCAAAAACCTCTGCAGTGACAATTGCTTGTCACATAACCTGTGTCCCTTTATTCCTCTGTGCTTAGTCACCATAAGCAATTCAACCTGTATGTGGGAGGGCATTGTTTAAGACAGTCCAGGGGACATGGACTAAAGAAGAAACCTTGCTGCAGTAAGACAGCCAAGCTATGATGTGTTCAGGTGGCAACCTATGAAAATAAACCTTGACTGCTACAACTGGTCCAACATACTGTAAACTTTTTTTTTCCTTGTATAAAACAAACAACAAATGGACCCAGTGACGACACATCTGATGAAGTTGTGATACTACGAAAGTACTCGTGTTCAGGTTTTGTTTGTGCATTAAAGACGGATTTATCTGAAAGTCCTGCTGCCATTACTGGGTCTGTTTCAGACTTTTGTGGAAGGACCCAGATACCTATTCTGGCTGGTGATTGTTTTGATGTCCTTCATGGATGCATCTGCAGTCATAACAACTGGGTTGTCCTGTCGTCAGGCAGCCCTTCAGTCGGCCGGATTCCAAAGTCCGGGTCCGGCTGATGTCTCACTTCACCCGACGTCATCTCTGTTGGTCTTCAGGTATAAAGGCATCAGCCGACGCCATTTTCCTCAGTCTTTCTTGCAAGCAGAAGCTGTTCGCAAGTGCCGGTCGGTCGGATCCAGAGATTACTTCTACCGAATACTACTTGAAGACTTCTAAAGCTAAGTACCCGTTGGGGACTCTTTCTTGCCTCAGCCGATGTCAGAAAAAGTTAATAATTGTTTAACCTGTGGGAAACAAATACCTCATAAAGATTTCCACTCTTATTGTCTGCCTTGTTTAGGCCCAGCCTAGCAGCCTGTTCGGCCTGTGCTTCTTTCAACCATTATGCCGTCGGATCCTCCGACTACCCAATCTGCCAAAAACGCAAAGATAAAGACCGACACTCGCGGTCCGCTTTTCGCCAAACCATGGTTAAGCAAACCTGAGTGTCTCTGTTTCGCCGAAACCAAGAAAACTGACCAAAGTACACCTGAATCTATCTCTACAACTGAGGCCCCTGCTACCACTCTTGAAACGGCCTCAGAAATTTTATCCACTACGGTGGTTGCCACTGACTTATCAGACACCATTCCCTTGGATGTCTCCACCCCAGCACGTGGTGCTGCTAGGCCTCCAGCAGCCATGTCCATTAAGGCCTCGCCAGGGCTAAAGCAAGACTACTAAAACAGTGCCTGTTAAACCCCCTACAACCAGGCCCTCCTCTAGTTCTCAAATGCTTACTCTGGCAGAAGATTTAATTTCATTAATTAGAGGATCTCAATCTCACCCTGACAGGGCCTCTCAGCCCCCAGAGAAGAGACCTAGGGCAGAGCCCCCTGAGCCAGTGTCCTCTGATGAGTCTGCCGATGAATCAGACATAACTGATCAGCCAGAGGCTCCTTTCTCCAATTTTGAAGACTCTGATGCTAAAGAATCCATCCCAGCTGCTTCCCCACCAGAAGAATTCTCCTTTGGGGAAACCTTACATGCCATGCGAGAGCAGTTCCAATGGCAGCAACAGGATTTTCAGACTCCAGAAAAGACTTAGGACCTTTCTGCACCTTCCACAGCACAGGCCCTTAGCTATACCTCCTGTTCTCTCTGTGGTGGATGATGCTTTCAATGATGTCTGCTCCACCAGATTCTTTACCTCCAGCCCCCAAACCAGACAGATTTTACAGGGTGCCAGACACTCATCACCACCTTTACAAGGCCCCACTTGCAGACCCGAAACTATATCCCAGGGTCCCAAGGCAGTAGCGACCATAGCTAAAACCCTATTCCTTCTGAAAGGGAAGCAAGGTCATTAGACAGATGGGGCAAAAGGTCTACACTTCAGCTACTCTCTCAGCTAGAGCTTTAAACTGTCAGTTTCACATGATACAATACCAAGAGTTTATGCTTGATCAGTTAACTAAAAGCTAACCACTGATGAATCTCTTGATAAGAAATATGTAATAGAAATGGTAAATAACATACAACAGGTTAGTAACCATTCCTTAAAATGTGGCTATGATGCACTGGAGGCTTCATTTAGATCAGCCATGACTGGCACAGTGATAAGAAGGCATGCATGGCTAAAGGAGCAAGCTTTACCGGATCATGTTAAAGCTAAGTTGCTAGATGCTCCTATGGATAAGACAAGTTTGTTTGGTACACCTGCCCAGCAGGTTATGAAGAAAATGGAAGAAAAGGCAAAATCTGTTCAAACGGTCAAAGATTTCTTGCAGGTTCAACCCCCAAGGTTTAGCAGGAACTGGCCTGCCAAAAATTGGTCCTTTCCTGACTCCACAAGATTTCAAAGGGGCAGGAATAGACGTTCCAGAGGCAGAAATTAATCCAGGGGAGGTGCCTAGAGAGGACGACAGTGGCAAGGTAACAACAGAGGCACAGACACAACCTCTGCCACTACATCAACACAACCACAGTGACTTAACCCTAAATCCGCCTACCAGGGAACAAATAGCAGCTCCTCTAGGCGGAAAGTTAACCTTATTTTCAAAGAACTGGCACTATATAACAAAAGACATGTGGATTTTACAAACCATAGATCAAGGTTACCGGTTCCACTTCCACACTTTACCAGTCAAAAGAGGAATGCCAAATCTACCTCCAAATCAAAAAACAGAGGCTCTACAACAGATAATGCAGTTAACAAACATGAGAGCTGTGGAAAGAGTGCCAACAGCAGAGCAAGGAAAGGGGTTCTACTCCAGACTATTCCTAGTTCCAAGAAAGGAAAAAGTTGGAGACCAATTCTCGACCTGTCCACCTTAAATACATACATCATTGTCCCAAAATTCAAAATGCTGACCCTACAGCAACTTCTTCCCATGCTGGGCAAGGAGTGTTGGCTGGTAACTCTAGATCTCAAGGAGGCATACCTGCACGTCCCCATTCGACCAATCTGCAGAAGATACCTCAGATTTCTTGCAGGATCAGAGCACTATCAATTCTCAGCATTGCCCTTTGGCTTATCTACTGCAGAGTATTCACAAAATGCCTGGCATCAGTAATCGCCCATTGCAGACTACAGGAATTCAAATTTACCCATACCTAGACGACTGCCTGCTACAAGGGACAACAAAAGCAAGCTGACAACAGATTTACAAAGGGTCATTTACTTGCTGCAAGCACTGGGATACACAGTCAATTTACAAAAGTCAAGGCTGATACCATCCCAAACAAGGACATTCTTGGCTGAATTGGACACAGTAAAACAAATGGCATTCCTAACTACAGAAAACTAAAAGAACTCCCTCTTTACTACTTGGCACTAACAAAACTGAACAAGTTAACAGCAAGAAAAGTACTGCAGGCCTTGGGCTTCATGGCATCATGCATAATCTTGGTTCCACTTGCCAGACTACATATGAGAAAACTACAGTGGTACCTAAAGAATTTATGGTCCCAACACAGACACAGCCTAGAAACAGAAATCCCACTAATTCCATGCTTAAAACAGGAGTTCCTATGGTGGGCTCAGGCATGCCAGTCAAACCCAGGGCTACCCTTTCGCAGATGTCAAGCAAGCCAGACCATCACAACAGATGCTTCAGACCTAGGATGGGGGGCCCACATGCTGGACAAATGCAAGGATTGTGGACACAGGATCAACTTCACCTGCACATCAACCTAAAAGAAATGCTGGCAGTAAAACTGGCAATCCAAAAGTTCAGACCATTTCTCAGAGGGCCAGTTGATGATAAGGACAGACAACACCACAGTCATGTGGTACATCAACAAACAGGAAGGCACTCATTCATACCCCCTATGCAGAATGACTTTGGAGCTGTGGACCCTGGCACTCAGCTACAACATCCAGTTACAGGCAATATTTGTACCGGGAAAGAATACTCTAGCAGACATATTAAGCAGAACCACATCGGATGCCCACAAATGGAAGCTGCACCGGACATCTTCAAGACCATCTCAAAGAAATGGGGAAGGCCTCAGATAGATCTATTCGCATCACCTCTCAATCACCAGCTCAAAAATTCTGCACAAGGACATTCCACCCACTAGCATGGAAAGTGGATTCGCTCTCCTTCAGCTGGAAAGGCCTAACAGCATATGCATTCCCACCTCTTCCCTTGATACACAAGGTATTACTAAAAATCAAGGAAGAACGTCCAAGGATAATCCTGATAGCTCCAAACTGGCCAAGACAACACTGGTACCCACTGCTGAGGAGCATGTCTCGGAACAATATGTGGCCAATACCCCTGATGCCTTTGATGTTAACTCAGAACAACTACAGCATCATACATCCAAACCTAAAAACGTTGCAACTGACTGCATGGAACATCACATAGCAGCAGCTAATCAAGAACTTTCCCAAAGAGTTAAAGACATTATTCTTGAAGCACGCAGACCTTCAACAAGAAGAAACTATGCTGGAAAATGGAAAAGGTTTGTAATTTGGAGTACTGAAAGAGGAAAAGATGTGTCAAACATAGATATGCCTAACATTCTGGAGTATCTAGCCGAACTTCTTCATTCAGGCCTGTCCTACTCCTCCATCAAGATACATGCATCAGCTATTTCAGCAGAATACAGCTTTGATCCACCGGTTTTTTCGCACCCTTTGCTCAGACAGTTCCTCAGAGGAATCAAGAATGTAAAACCTCCAAGGAAACCACCATTACCAGCTTGGGACTTAAACTTTGTGCTAGAAAAATTGACACTATCACCCTTTGAACCAGCAGCAACAGCAGACCTACAACACCTGTCATGGAAAACTGCTTTCCTACTGGCAATTACTTCAGCAAGGAGGGTTTCAGAACTACAGGCCTTAATGGCAGTGCAACCCTTCCTAATCTTCCACCAAGATAGAGTGTCCTTGAGGACTAATCCCACATTTATGCCTAAGGTGGTATCCAGAGTGTCTTTAAACCAGGCAATCCACCTACCTACTTTCTTTTCCAACCCACAAAACAGAGGGAAAGAATACTGCATACCTTGGATGTACATAGACAGCTACGCTACTACTTGGACAGAACAAAAAGTAGCAGAAAGACTGACCAACTTTTTGTAGCCTATGCAACAGGAAGGGAAGGAAAAGCTATTTCCAAACAGACAATCTCCAAATGGATAGGAAATTGCATACGATTCTGTTACTCCTTCCATGGAAAACCAATTCCACAGAACATAAGACCTCATTCTACAAGGGCAACAGCCACTACCACAGCCTTCTTACGAGGAGTGGCAACCAAAGACATTATTGAGGCGGCTACTTGGACCTCCGTGCATACATTTGCCAAGCATTATAATTTGCCTCTATATTCCAGATCCCGAGCAGGGTTTGCCACTGCTGTACTGCAAGGGATCCTAAACACACCATAATCTAGTTTTATCCTCCTCCCCTTGTTGGCTATGGTATTCTACCCAGTTGTTATGACTGCAGATGCATCCATGAAGGACATAGTACAGTTTTGTACCTACCATAAATGTAGATGTCCGAACTGGATAGCATCTGCAGTCAGGATTACCCTCCCTCCTTCCCCTCTGTGGTACTCCTAGGGTGTTTACCCTCCTAATAGCTAGCTGGTGGGGGGGAGTCTTTTATGGTGTATTTGTTTGTATATATGTACATTCATGCTTATTTCTGTGTTTACCTCTATCTTTTTGGAAACATTGGCATCTATCTAAATTTTAGCCTTCAAGAGGGCTACTGGCATCTGGGGTAAGAAACACTGAGGAAAATGGCGTCGGCTGATGCCTTTATACCCGAAGACCAAGAGATGACGTCGGGTGAAGTGCGACATCAGCCGAAGCCGGACCCGGACTTTGGAATCCGGCCGACTGAAGGGCTGCCTGACGACAGGACAACCCAGTTGTTATGACTGCAGATGCTATCCAGTTCGGACATCTACATTTATGGTAGGTACAAAACTGTACTTTTTACTTTCTACTTAGTTTTTCTTGTGTTTTCACCTTTTTCATGATTAGCTCCTCCCAGGTGCAGTTGCAATTTTACACTGTGACTCTCAGTAGTGTGGTGAAGGAAGGTGTATCCCCATCCAGTAAACTCTTTGGGGGGGGGGGGGTTACAGAGATGTGGAATGGGCAAAACTTTCTAATAGCAGTGTGCATGTCTGATCAAGCCATCTTGTTACTGGAAAGGCTCAGGAGGTGGTCTGTCAGTATGGGTACAACCCAGGAGATATTCTATCTCAGGCAAAAACCTTGCTGTGATTTGTTTACATGCCTGACTACCACCAAAGCAGTAAGTTGTCCCTCTCTATTCTTCATAAGGACAGGCTTTTTGGTACTCCCAAGTCCACCAGTGGCCAATTGGGCTTCTATAAACCTTCCTGTTTATTTTTCTCTCTTAGTTTTAAAGAAAACCAAGTTATGCAGAGCCACAGTAATTCACATACAGTAGTCTCGATTATCCAAAATGTCTGTTATCAGAACCAGCCTTCCAAAGTTTTCAGGTAGGAAAAGTCATTGTTTGAATATGCAAACTTACATTCACTTGAGCATGTTTTTTGAGCTTGTAGCCAGCTCATTAGTGAAAAATATTCTTTATTGTCCTTTGGAATTGCTGAATGTTTGAAAAGTGTATTCCTGTGTGCAGAAAAAAGATTTTAGAAGCTGTTTTTATCTGGTACAAGTATATGTTTGATTATCTAAAGTACCCTAGGCCCCAATTAGTTTGTATCATCGACTCTACTGTAGTTCCTTTTTGGTCCCCCCAACGAAAGTGATTTTTCTCCTCTTTGGCCTCTTATGAAAATGAAACCTTTGCTTCTAGGGCCTCGTCTGGGCTTTCTGTCCCATCTCAAACTAACGTCTTGGTTTCTCCCCTTCCTCTGACCCGAGATTCAGCTTATTTTCAGAGTGGTCCAAATCCTTACTGTAGTCCAGAAACCCTGTGCCAGAAAAATGTACAAGGGAAATTGGCTGAATTCTCTCTCTGGTCTAATGTAGCTGGAATTAGACCCATTCACAGCTCCTAACCCTTCTCTTCATTTTGACAGATGTGATGAAGGCTCAGTGTTTTAAACACAATTGGCAGCCATTTCAAACTTTTAGCCATGACTTCCATTTTACTTCTGTAGCAACCTCGAACACTTGCAAAACCTTTTTATGGGAAATCTTTCCTATGGTGCCTCCTACGAGAACACCTCCTTGGGATATCTCTGAAAAGCTGTCTCCCTTTGAACTGGCCTCAAGTCACATTTTATGGAAGACCCTTTTTCTGGTGGTTGTAACTTAAGCATAGAGGGTCTTAGAACTACAGGCTGTTTTTTCCTCCTCAGTCAGTATAGCCCTTATGACCAAGGTAGTGGTAAAGCCCAACCAGTCTACCATTGTTATTTGCACACTATCCCCAACAAAGTTAAATTCAAGTTGCATTACACTAGGATTTTACCTATAAACTAGTAACCATAGAAAAAATTATCAACTCATCTTTATCTCTATTATATTGGGCCAAAAACATCTATAACATTACATTAGCCAGATGGCATTACTTGTTGCTGTGTTTCCAGTAATAGTTCTAGAGCACAATCTATTACTTACTGATGCATTTCTAATAGTACAATTCTAGGTAACCCCAGAGAATTTTCTTCTAGAGCTGTGGCTACTTCATCAGCCACCTTCAAGAATTTCTTTGTAGATATTTGTGCTGCTTGTGACATGACCTTTACTGCATACTTTTGCAAGACACTGTAAACTGGATGTGTTCTCAAGGTCCAGGTCTTCCTTTGTGGCCATTATTCCCCATGGTATTCTATCATGCTACCCAAGCTGGGACTCAAATCTCCCCTCATTCCCTTTTCAGTTGTCACCTGCTACCTTTATGCAAGTGCCAGTCTTCCCTGAGGCCTGTAGAAGAGTACATTTGTTAGTCCCAAGTTTTGCTATCACAAGTGATTTAGGCAAACTCAGCCTGGAGAAATGAGGGAAGTAAGGGGCAACATGAGAGTTAGGAGACAAGCTCAAGCTGTTGTAAAAGTTATCAAGTTCAGTAATGTTCCAAGTGATCAGACTGACATTTGAAGTGGATGCACGTTGATCATAAATACACACGTTAGATTTAAATATTTGCATGAGTATGCTTTAAAGAGTATTCACCTTTGCTTAAAGATGGGTGAGATGCTGAAGAAAGTGCTGCCAGAAGACTGTCTTAATTGAAGACAAGTGCTCTCATAGAGATCCACCCAGGTTTTTGTTGAGATGTGTGGGAAGAGTAGATTCCCAGATACAAATCAGAGTATTGAGCTATTGGATGACTGGTTTGTAGATTTTCCATAAAACACATTTGGAAATAATGGAGCTTTATCAATCTATTTAACACAACACCTTATGGCATCTGTCTTTGTTTTTTTGACACGTCAGACCAGAGTTCCTAGAATCTGAATGTTTTAGTTGAACAGAGGGCTTACCTGATGGAGTTGATTTTGCTGGCCAAATAGAACAGTGAAATCCACTTGAGTGATGGTGGTCTTGGAGTGAAATGAAATCACGTCCTACTTCAGAAGACCACTTTAGAGTCCAGGAGAGGCTGAGAATAAGAGCCTGAGTAGATCATGTTCAAGACCAGCCACTGAAGTGGCAGTGGAGCAGTTGTCTGTGTATTGTATAACCCTGGGTACTGATGGGGAAAAGAAGCAGTAAAAAATGTCAGGTTTAAGAATTTTTTTAACTGATCTCACAGAACAGCTTTTCTGAGTCATCCTGAGAATTGCTAACCCCAAAAGGCCAGCAAGGATGAGTTTACAAGTTCTTTCCTCTCTGTTTTCCCTTGAAGAGTTCATGAAAAGAGTTCGGGGTGACTTCGGAGATATTCTGGTAAAGTGCCACTTTTGGGAAAGGTGGGAGTTTTCTCTTAAGCAGCGTTAAGGATGGGAGTTTTCTCTTAAGCACCATTAAGGATGGGGAAATGCTAGCCACTAACTAGCTGTTCGGAGGAACATCCTGAGCTACTTGGCCCAGTGGAAATGCCCTTCCCTCAAAGACATGAGACAAAATATTTTGTCGGTTGGGAATTGCTGCTGTAGTCTTGGTAGTAATCTGAGGCTTTCTTATTAGTGGCTGCAGGTGTGGATAACATCAAGCTTGACATGGTGAAGGTGTGTGTTGGGGGGGCGCAATGTGGCTGTTGCGCCTTTTCAGCATTGCATGGGAAATGAGGACAGCAAGTTTGGGATAGCAGCCTGGTATATGAAGGTCTACATCTTTAAGAGGGAAGATGTCAGAATGTTGAATTTCAGAAAAGCACCTTTGGCATGCACTTTGAAGGATTATGGGGCTAACAGTTAAATGGACACAACTGCCTAGAGAGAAAATTTTGAATTGAGCAAATTAGGACATGGCAGAGCATGCTTTTAGGCCTCAGAGGTTTTCATTAACAAGCACAGGCGTATTTATTGAGTTAGCATAATACAGGGAGTTTGTATGTGTGTATGCAATTAGTATGGGCTTTGTTCTTCCAAGGATTACGGGTGCAGGAATCCCTAAAATGAATAGGTGGTAATTGCAGTGGGTGTCAGTCTCGAGCTTTTTCAGCACTTAGACATTCCACTCCATAAAGGTAGTAACTCCTCAGACATATCCAACTATAATAGACCCATTGCCATTCTTTCTCTACTAGCTAAAATAATGGAGAAGTGTGTACACAAGCCACTAATGTACTACCTTACACAGAATAACTTACTAACTCCCAGCATGGTTTCAGGCCATACCACAGCACCACCTCAGTCCTCCTTTCTTTTACTACTGCCATAAACCAAAACGGGAATGACAGTAGGTTAACGTCTGCCCTCTTTCTTGACCTATCAAGTCTATGGCATGGTCACCCATGAACCCATTCTTTCACTAAAATCTATTTCCTTATACAAGCCTGCTATCCAGTGGTTCCAGTCCTACTTGACTTGTAGAACACAGGTGGTACTATGGCAGGGCAAACTCTCACACTTGGTGTCCCTCAAGGGCCCATGCTAGGTCCACTACTTTTCTCTTTTTATAAACATCCCCTTCACACTGCTATCCCTAAAGCTACCTGCAGTCAATATGCAGATGATTCCACTCTGATCTGCTCAGCCACCTCCCCATCCGGACTGCAAGCCTTAACCCAAAATACATTTAACACTATTGAGAACTGGCTCATCAACCAACACCTACTTCTGATCCCCAATAAAACTAAACTTCTCCCTCACAAGTAGATCTACCACACTTTCATTCTCTGTCTCATCTAACAATGGTACCACTATTTCCCCAGATCATCATACAAAACTGCTAGGGATTTCATAGACTATCTCAAATTTGACCTACAGGTCAACAAAACTATACAGATCAATAAGAAGCTTGGATCACTGTATAGAAACAAAACGTTAACCCCACTGGGTAGGACTGCAATTGCTCAATCACACCTACTCTCTTTTTTTTTTTTTAAATATGCCTTGCCTGTACTCTCAAACCAACAAATCTGAACTAGGTAAGCTGTCCCACAGCTACAATCATATTGCCAGATTCGCCACTGGCTCCACCTATTGAACACACTACTGCCAGAACCTTAAACAATTAGTGGCTAGAACTGCCCAGCTTAATTCAATTCAGTCAACTCTTAATAGCGCACAAAATGTTGTACCACCCAGGATACCCCTCACTTAAATATTAAGCCATATAGCAACCTGAGATCCCTACAGTCAGCCGATAAACTACTGGTCCAAACCCACAAAGCAAAAACTGCTGGTGAGTCCCTGTTTGCCAACTTCGTTGACAAAACCTGGAATTTGTTGCCAAACTAACCCTACAATTCTCCAAAAAAAAAAAAAAAACAAACTTGTACAGTATTTCAAAGTGAATTGGCTATGCCCATGTACCAACCCTGATTGTTATAAACTTAAAGCATATTCTATAATTATCATAACTTGTAACTACGTCACCAAATTCTGCTTCCAATCTGTCTCGTCTGTCCATGAAAATGGAGTCCCTACTAGGGAACACTACTAAGCCATTGTATATAATCACTTTGTTTTTAAAATTGTTTGCTAACTTCTGTGTAATCTATGTAAGTCTGTCTATGGGGAGCTTTTCTCCCTGGGCCTCTGCTGAAAATGGACATGTATCCAGTCAGCCTGTTCTGGTAAACAAATGTAAAATAAATGAGAATGTGTGCATGGTTGCAGTGTTGCTCCATGGATTTTGGAGAACCCAACTCTAATGGACTGAAACTCATAATGTGAAGGTTTGTTTTGGATCATCTGCAAACTTTTTGCTTCTTCCTGGAGAAGTGATTTCTACCTTGGATACAGACAACAGTAAGTATCAAAAATGACAATGAAACCAGTAAAATGTTAATTATAGCTGTAAAAGCCCCCTAGTGCTTTGACAGACTGGTGGGGATAGAAAACATGAAGCAAGTGCATGTTGAATTAACAAATGTAAATAAGCTGTTAATGAACCCCAAAAAAAAAAAGAAATTCAAAAAAGTTTACTTTTTTTTTTTTTATTTTCAGTGTCTTGAAACTAAATATTCATAATAACATCTGATCCTGAGCATTTGTCTATGTTAAGACTGTTGGTTGCGTTGTTCTAAATAGTGTACCTAACTAGTGAGAGCTTATGCTCTTCATCTAGACTGAAGCTTTGAGACCTGATAGTGTTGTACCACTGACAATCTTCATAAAGGTGCATCAAAGGATGATTAACTATCTGATGGAAAAAGAAAGGCAAGGCAGTTAATCCTGTTGTATAGTGTATGCTGAACCAGTGCAAGGCCATTCTTATCCAAAGTAGTGAAGACTAATGCCTGGTGTGTCTTCAGGAGCTTATGTGACCTGTATTGTGCAAAATCGTAGTCAACTACACATGTAACTTATGAGAGACTGAGTCCATATTCAGAAGGAAAATAGATATAATAAAGATTGGTTTGAATACTGTTCTAAAACCAATTGCAGAAGAAAATTGAGATTAATCATAGGTGACAAACCACCTAAAAGATCAGATAAGGTACCATACAACTAAGGTACTGCAGCTCATATCTTTAATGGACCAAAGTGATGGTTGCCAAGAAAAGGAGATTCCAAGAGAGACTAGACCCACTTAAACATCTAGTTTGAAATGAAAACTGGCTAACCTGTTAGTCATGAACAAGAAGTTGGTCCTAAGGAAAAGATTCTGCAGATATGGATGAAGAACCGCTTTAAAGTTTTGCTTAACTACCCAGTGCTGGGACATATCTGCAAGAGGTTAGAGATTGCCACATGCAATTTAGCAATGGAATGATCTGAGACCCAAGCCAGAAAGATGCCTGAAATTTAGGAGCTTTTATAAAATAAGCAGTTGAGGTAGTGTGGGATTCCTCACTAGAGAGATGACCATATTCCATGTTGCAGAATACATCTGGTAGGCAGAAGGCTCCCTAGTAGTTTCCATCACCTCTAAGACTGGTTAAGAGATGTGGAGAAACAGAGGATCTGAATGACTAGTGAAGCAATGATGTGACTATCTTTTATCCCAGGTAAAGGGGTGGAGATTTCTTGCTTTTCATTTAGATTAATTGCCCATACTATCAAAGACCTGAAAACCCCAGCCCATCACAATCACCCTGGGGCAGCCTGAGTTTTGTAGTGAGGCTTGGAGTTGGTAGAAACCCTGTTGAAACAAATGGAAACCTTCCCTGCCTCCATCACCTCTCCGTTGCCTTGCTGAACTGAGCAGAATGTGGAGAGCGTCTTTTTCCCATGTGGTGAACAAGTCTCTGAAGACCCTAACCACATGATTTCTTTATCCTCTGCTGTAGTAGGGGACTGAATCAGTAACAGTCTACCAGCACATTCACTCTTAGGATGTAAATGGCTGGGAGGGGCAGTTCCTTGTCAAACTTGCATTGACCCTCTACATAGGTAATGCAGGTGATTGCCTCTTATTTGCTTATCCATCACAGCTTGGTTGTCTGACAGTACAAGGAGGAACACTGTTCCAGAGCTTTGAGCACTAGCCTTATCTTCATATGCTGCATGAAACAGCTTTTTCTAGGACTGAACTTTTCCCCTGACCACTTGAAAAACATTTACAAGCTCCCCGATTATTAAAAGCTGTATATATGTCTACTTCCATCAAGGAAAGCCTAGCATTATTTAGTCTTCGAACCCTGGTGATGGGGTTCTGACACCAGCAGCAACTCAATGAAGGTATAATGGGCATGCAGCCACTAACATCTTGTCCCCTTGAATACCACATTCAAGGCTGCAAATTGAATTCTGGAAGTGTGAAGCCCACAAGAGTGTGCAGTAACATCTCATCCTGGCTTTTCACAAAGCTTTCACTTAGGCTGCCAAGGCTTGTGACTCTGGTTCCTTTCCTGGGTAGGAATTGAGAAATGAAGTGTCCATCTCTAAGAGAAATCCCAAGACTCTGGTATTCGGGCTGACTGAGGGCTTACCTGCAGGCAGATAACCCACGTGTGATGACTGCAACAGTGAATACACTCAACATCTACATTTATGGTAAGTGTACACAACTGTACTTTTTCCATAGATGTCATTGATCCCATATTTCAGAAGAGCTTAGAGCTTTTCTGAGACATTTTCCCATAAAGACAGTAGATGTGTCAAATTAAGGGCTCATGGTGGCAGAGATCATAGCCATCTGATGTCGTCTTTATTCTTAATGATAGGGTCTCTGATCCAACCTTTGGATCCAGCTTGGCCACATTCTTCAGACTTTGATCAGACTCTTGAGCTCCTCCCTCTTACCCATACTGCACTACATCCACCCAAGCACTTCAGATCTCATTTCCCACTTCAGTGACCAGATGCGGGTCTCTACTCTCTAGCATTCTTACCTTTCTCAGTAAAGTTAGGATGTTGTTGTAAGTCCTCCCTCTTGTAATTCTTTCTCTTTATTTCAGTGTGTGTGCGTGCAAAAGTTTCTCCTTCTGTAAAGTTTTTTTCTGAAGTAATGTTTATAGTCTTAACTTCTAGATTAAATAGCCTTCTTTAAACATCCATTGTTTTTTGGTGGGCTTGTTGGTTGTAATGTTGGACAAACCTACTCCCAGCTTTAAATGTTGCACTTCTTGGGGCATAAAATCCCCAACCAGGATGCCCACAAGGAGTGTGCATGTTGCTTAGGGGTGGACCGTTTAAAGGCAGTGTTGTTGTCTGTGCATCTTTTAATCCCTAAGCTGTTGATAGATGAAAATTGATTCTGAGGGATGATCTTCCCTCATTGGCTCCTGAGTCTCAAGACCCCTTCCTTGGCTTCCACATAGTCCTGCTCTGCTAAAGAGAGAAGAGAGAGGTCTCACCGAGAGACTCTCTAGAGCCTAAAGCCAAGCCAAGAGAAACTTCGGATCTGACCCTCTCAGATCAGAAGCGTGTGTACCCCTTTGGATCCATCAGCATTCTCAAATCCAGGGGAAGTTATTTCATTATTGCTTCCATTGTTGGTTCCGGTGTCAGATCCAGTGTCTCAGGATCTGAGAACTTCGACCATATCTCCAGCTCATTCAGTAAAATCTAAGCACTTCCGACCACCCTCTTTGTCTTCCTCCAGATTCTCTAGAAGCTGGTCCGAGACGGACATAGACGGGATGAGATTCCTCAAGGCACAGATCCAGGTGCAGGTAGTCTCTACTCTGTCCCCTGTCAGATCCATGAGCTTACCCAGGCCATACCATCAGGGCTCCTTCTCAGATCTTGCCTTTGGTTTTGGAGTTGCAAGGTTTGGGACTTCTGTGTGTTAGGTTCGGTGCAGGGGAAGCTACCTTGGTCTGTTGATATTACCATTGATCAGCCCTGTTCCAATTCTCTTGGAGCAGAGCGAGTCTTGAAGCTGTGGTGTCTGTGCTGGGTCCGCCTCTGTCTTTGTAGCCATCTCTTCCCCAAAGCCCCTCAGCACTTAACAAGCTTGGGTCTGATCCTTTCTAGAGGCCACTGATCCAAGGTGAGTCCTAGCTGTTTTTCCCCTATGGCTTGGTGGGGGGGGGGGATGGAGAGGATCTCTGGTCTGTTGGTTTTTCAGATAGTGGAGAGGGTTTTCTCCTGGGTTGGAGTTGGTCACCACCCGTCCCGTAATCTACCCCTGTCTGGTCAGGGCCATGAGCCTAGTCATCCTGCCCCAAGCAGCCTCCAATATCTTCCTGCCCAGGAGGGATCCCTTTTTTCCAACAGTTGTCCAGAGTATACTGCTGTGGAAGTTCCCTGGAAGAAGACATGCAGGAAGGTGGCACATTGTCTCCCCATTGGAGTCCTTGACTGAAAATACTGACTTCAATGAGGGGGAAGGATCCCCCCAATCCCCATCTGAGGGCATCTTCAGGACCATTCTAGAAATAGCAAACAAAAATGGATGAACCAAACCATGGCAAGCAGCAAAGTAATAACAACTTTGTTTAATGGTAAGTGCTTTTGCAGCATGTATAGCTACTTCATCAGACTTGATCAGGTCTGAAGGAGCTTATACATGCTGCAAAAGCACTTGGCATTAAACAAAGTTTTTATCATTAATTTGCTGCTTGCTGTGGTTTGGTTAATCTATTTTTGCTTGCTGTCTTTGGATTGAATTGTTGGCTGAACCATTTGCTTACACCACACTTGTGTTTTTTAGCATTCTAAAAATCCTGAAGCACAAAGGTGGGTGGTCTTCCCAACTTCCTCCTGAAGAGTCAGTACTCTTGGAAGCATTTGGGGTGGAGCCATCAATGACCTGGGTGACCTCCCCAGAGGGCAACCTTCTTGATTTGGTTTCCTGCCAGGCATGAAAAGAATCTGACACAATCAAGGCCCTCTTCAAGTGCCCTGATAGGGTCCTGGTACCTCTGGCAGACAGAATTGGAGCAAGGGTCTTGTAGTTGATGCCCTCATGGTGGCAGCAGCCACGAAGAAAGAACTGGCAGACTAGACTTTCAATGTTCATCTGCCTAACACAGAGTCCAGGGTGTTGGACAGGACTGGGAAAGCACATTTACAGCTCAGCCACCTTTATGCTGAGGTCATTAAACTACCTGGTCCACTGTACCCAGCTACAGAGAGATCTGCTCAAGGAGCTTTCAGCCTCTGTCTTTGAGCCCATGCCTGTGGATGAATTTAATAAATTTTCTCCAAAGCTGACAACTCTGTCTTTTGTTGCCAGCTCCTCAGTGAGGTGAATCCTCCCATACAGCAGAGCAACCAGTTCAGGACTTTCCCTAAGGAGTCATGCCTGGATGAGGCTGTGATTTCACAGAGCTCTTTAAGGCATCCTTTTTGAATGCACCCTACGATTGCTCCTCTCTGGGTCATCTGAGATGCTCACCCGCAGCAAGAAAAACTGAAAGATCCTTTCTGGTGTAGGAATCACATTATGTTCTGTAGTCAGATTCAGTATACAATCTCGAAATACTGAAATATAGAATTTCAGTATTTCGAGACTGAATAGTCGAAAAACCACATACACGAAAACCCACAATCAAAAATACTACAATTGCGACCATTCTCTCTCTCTCTCACACACACACAAACCAGGACATAATTACACACACATACACCTACCTAACTAAACAAACATAACACAAACACACTTAACCTACCTATAAGCAGGGGGGGGGGCAAGCCCCCTGCACCCCCCACATTTATATATTCTAACTCCGAGGTCGCACTAAACACAAACACCACCGTGCACACACACACACACACACACACAAATCCCTACCCGTTATCCTCAAACACACATTTACCTAAAACCCCAGATCAATCCACACACCACATGTCATGAATGTGACACCACAATAGCGGTGGATTTGGCATAATGTAGTTTCGGTTTACTGCACTTTCCACTATTCGGTCTCGACGTACTGAATTTTGACATTTCAGTACATCATGATTGTCTAGTGTATCAAGTCTACCTTTACCAATGCCCCCTTTAATGGTTCTTCCTTGTTTGAACCTAAGGTAAAAGACACTCACCAGGTGTGAGCAAGAAGGGAAAACAATCTCTGCTGTGGAAGTACATTTTGCCGTCCGCTCTAGACCATACCCCAAGGGTCAGAGAGGTAGTAAGATGTGGTTCAAGAAGTCCCCAGATTTTTCCCAGTCAGGGGTTGCATTTCTTTGTATCCAGAAGCCTGGGTAAGCATCACCAGAGGTTACTCCATACCCTTTTCTCTTGCACCTCATGTTCCCAAGAGGGTCCCAGATGTTCCACCCAATCACGGAGATCAAGCAACTGTAGAAGTGAACAAGTTGCTCGTAAACAGTCATTCAAACAATCCCTGCAGACCAGACGCGTACTAACACATAAAAATGGACAGTGTCAAGGAGCCATCTACACTTCCGTCTGGGAGACCGTCGCTGCCAGTTTCATGCTCTGCCCTTTGGTCTCATCACAGCCCCCAGGGTGTTAAGTGTATGGCAGTAGTGACAGCTCACCTGAGACATCTAGGATTCCAAGTGTTTCCGTATCTGGACGACTGGCTCCTGACCACCTCCACCAGGCATCTACTTCTTCAAACCAGAGACTCCACTATCCAACTTTGTGCCCAGTTGGGGATTACTATAAATCGGGAAAAGTCTGCCTTATCGCCCTCTCAATTTGTGACACTTATAGGTGCAGAAATAGATACAGTCGTCATGTTGGCTTGTCTTCCAGCAGAAAGAGCACAGAATCTTGTACAAGTCCTTCGTCTACTCCCCCTCTGGAAAGTCAAGGCAAAGATTGTGCTGAAACTTCTAGGGACCATGGCCTCCACCATATTACTAGTCCCTCTTGCCAGACTACACATGCGGATTCTTCAATGGCTTCTAGCATCCCAGTGGTCCTTCCAACAACTGCCTCTATCTTACCACATCCTTTTAACAGAGTCTTGCAAAAAGGACCTCCATTGGTGGACCCAACCAGCTAACAGGCACGGCATTCCTTCCTCACCAACCTGTTGCTACTGTGACCACAGGGTGGGGGAGACATTATCTAGGCAGGACTGTCCAAGGCACATGCCAAGATCACGTGACCCACCTGCATACCAATGTCCTAGAGATGAGGGCAGTGCTTCTGGCATTTCAAGCACTCCATGACCTTCTTCCTCTTGGGACTATAGCAATACAGTCAGACATGTTGGTAATATGGTACCTCAACAAACAGGGCTATTCATGTTTGGAAATGGGTGATATCTTCCCAGAGCTTTCTAGTGGCAACGCACCTTGGGAACAACCAATGTAATAGCCGACAAACTCAGCCGGGCAATCTTGATGCCTCACAAGTGGTCTCTGAAGCAGGAAATAACAGATTTTTCACAGATGGGGACAGCCTTGCTGTGATCTTTTAACCAGTCCGATCAACTCCAAATGCAGCAGCTACTTTTCCCTTATCCCCCCTCTGGGTGAGTCAGAGAGACTCACTTGTTCACGATTGGCCCCAGGGTCTCCTTTAGGCTTTTCTGCCCTTTCCCTTCCTATCCAAGGTGATTCCAAAAGCGAAACTGTTGGGAAGCAAATTGATCCTCATCACTCCTGGTCTTGTCAGGTTTGGTTCCCCTTTCTCGGACCTCCTCTACAAGATGACCCATGGACTCTGGACCCAGTGTCAGATCTATTGACACACCTGTCAGGCTCTCCATCTCAACCTCCACACCCTCAGTTTGACAGGTTGGCTACTCCTGTTCCATTCCTAGTCCGGCTTCATGATTTCTCACCCGTTGTGACCCACATTCTTACAACTTCTCACATACCCTCCACTAGAAAGTTATACATTAGCAAATGGAGAAAGTTTTCTATCTGGGCTGAGGAAAGGAATGTTTACCCTTATACCGCATCCATTCCAGTGGTATTGGAATTTTTGTCTGAACTTCTTCACCAGGATTCTGCTGCTGCCACAATTAGGGTTCAGTTGGCAGCAATATCAAATTTTCATTTGGGTCAACATGAGTCCAATCTGATATCACACAGATTGTGTAAAACCTTCCTTAAAGGTGCTACTTTGTTGAGACCTCCCTTTCAGGAACTGGTAGCTTCATGCGATCTAAACTTTGCCCTGTCCAAATTAACGTCTTCACCCTTTGAACCAACTCTTTCATGTTTGTTTAAGTTCCTGTCTTGGAAGACTTTTTCTGGTGGCAATCACATCTGCTAGACTAGTGTCAGAGTTACAAGCACTGTCTGCCAACCCCCTTATTTGATTTTCCACAAAGATAGAGTATCTCTTCATACAAATCCATCCTTTGTCCCCAAGGTGTGCTCTCATAACTTGAACCAAACTATAGAGCTTCCGGGGTTCTTCCCTAATCATTCCAAAGCAGCAGAATACAGATTTCATCAGTTGGATGTTCAGACAATTATGGTTCTATCTACACCGGACCAAGGAATTCAGGAAGTCTGACCAATTGCTTGTTTCATTCTCTGACTCCAGATTAGGTCTCCCAGTTTCCAAAGTGACCCTTTCGAACTGGATTTCCAGTTGTATATCTACATTTATTCTTCTGATGGAAAGCCTTTATCGTTCAAAATTAAGGCTCATTCTACAAGACCCCAGTCTACTTCTGCAGACTTTCAAGCCAGGGTTCCAGTTGATATTTGTGCAGCAGCAACATGGGCTACCCCTCACACCTTTATAACACATTACAAATTGGATTTGACCTCCAGGGGTAGAGCCTCCTTTGGTTCTACGGTATATTTCCATGAGCTACCCAAGAATAAGGTGCTAGGGATGCTGTCCCATGTGTAAGAATGAAGGTGAAAGGACTACAGACCATAAAGAAGTTATGTACTCACCATAACATTCCATGTTTGTCCATCTCGCCCTTCATTCTTGTGTACCCACCCTACTACCCCTGTCCTGGAAGGATCTGGAGACAGAAAAATGTTTCCTCACAGGTGGAGACCTTTTATTATTCTTTCTGGATAGTTTTTGTTTTCTTTCTTTCAATAGTTTAGCAGCAAGTAAGATCTGGGGATTATACTGGTGCACCATGGGATACCTACCTAGCCATGAGCCAACTAGAAGACTTTGAGCTTGCTAATTGGCCGAGTCGGAGCTGAGGATCAGTTCTGAACCCATGTGTAAGAATTAAGGGCAAGATGGACTACAAACATGGAATGTTATGGTGAGTACATAACTTCTTTTTCTATGCACCAGAGGTCCTTCTCTAGGAGCCAACATGGAGGCAAAAAAATGTGGTTTTGTTAATCCCGGGGGTGTTTCTAGGACCTGCACTGGGAACCCTCTTTAGAGATAGAGGAGGAGGGTTTGATGGTAGGCACTTTCTTACAGGCATATGGGGCCCTCAAAGCCAGGGCTTGAGAGACACCTTTTCCAACTAGCCTCATCAGTGCCCCTGATGCTCTGCCCAACTGTCCATCTCTGGAGGCAGGTCAACTAGCTTTGCACTCTGAAGCCTGGACCCATTTGACTCAAAACTCCTGGGGTGCTAAGAATAATCAGAGGCTACTACTTCCCTTTTCCGTTCTTCTCTTAAACTGCAAGAACCTCCCCAACATGTCACCCAGTCAGAGGGAGCAGGCAGCAAAGGAAATTCAATAACTGCTGCTAGAGTCATCCAAGAGGTCCCGGCCAAACCTAGAGGATTCAGAACCTACTCCCGCTTCCTTTTAGTGCCAAAAAAGACAGGGGACCTAGGACCCATTCTGGATCTAAGCAGGTTGAATAGCTATGTAAAGAAGTAAAGGTTCTGAATGGTTATGGTTCAGTCCATTGTGGCGCAGGGATGACTGGATGTGCTCGATAGATAGCAAGGATGCGTGCTATCACATCAAAATAGGTGCTTCAGAAGATAGCTGTGCTTTCAGCTAGGAGCCAATCATTTCAAAGCATTGCCCTTTGGACTCACCACAGCCCCCTGGGTATTCACCAAATGCTTGGCAGTGGTAGCAACTCACATGAGGCTCAAGTGATTGTGTGATTCCATACTTAGATGATTGGCTTCTTATTGCCCCCAAGAGATGTCAGCTCTTCCAAGCCAGCGATTACTTAATCCAATTTTCACACACTGGGCATCACTAGAAACCTAAAGTCCAACCTGGCTCCTGTGATGAACCTGGAATTCATAGAGACGCAGCTGAACACGAGGGATTACCTTACACCATATAATACTGAGGAATCAAGTATGGGAGCTGTTATCCCGCCAGCCCCCCTTGCACAGATGGTCTTACAAGCCCTAGTATCCATGTCAGCAGCAATCCTGTTAGTTCTGCTAACAAGATTCTTCATGCAAGTTTGCCAGTGGACACTGGTGCCCCAATGGTCCATTTTCTACCACCCACTATCCCTTCCCATCAGATTGACACCAATTTGTAAGCGTCCCCTCCGCTGGTGGATTCAGTCAGACAATCTCCTTCTACGCAGGCCCTTCTTAACCAATCCCCCCCCAGTAACCACAATGACTCCAGATGCCTCCCAGTTCAGGTGTGGGGGCATTACAATGGGAAGATGGTCCAAGGCAAGTGGCCACTATCGAGACCAGGTTGCATACGAGTGCCCTAGAGAGGAGAGCAGTTTAATGTTGCAAGCTTTTCAGGATGATCTCCCCTCTGGGACTATTGCAGGTCACACCGACAGTGTCGGTTACCTCAAGCAAGGAGGAACCTGTTTGTACCCTTTGTGCAGGGAGGCCATGAGGGTGTGGGAGTGGCTGATATCTTCAGACCATCTTCTAGTTGCAATGCACGTCCTGGAGAAAACCACTGACTTGGTGGACAGACCCAGCAGATCACTCCTGGTTCTGAACAAGTGGTCCTTCAGCCAGTGGGAAGCATGCTCTTTAATCTCTGGGGTCAACCTTGTTGCGACCTCTTTGCTGCTCCCCTCAACAACAAATCCAGCAAGTTTTTTGCTCTAATCCCTCCTTTGGAGGCGTGTCTGAGGGATGCACTGGTCCACGATTGGCACCCGAGTCTCCTATATGCTTACCCTTCTCTCCCTCTGATCCTGAAGTTTCTTCAGAAGGCAAGCAGGTTGAAGAGCCCCCTTTTGACCTTGACTGGTATGGTTCCCCTTACTCTGGTCTCATCTGAAATATTCTTCTTGGATACTGGAGCCAAGATGGGACCTTCTGTCTCACCTGTCAGGGTTGTAGCATCTGAACAGTCGTGTCCTCAGGCTGACCACTTGGATGTCCTTCAAGGATGCATCTGCAGTCCTTACAAATGGGTTGTCCTGTCGTCAGGCAGCCCTTCGGTCGGCCGGATTCCAAAGTCTGGGTCTGGCCTCGGCTGATGTCGCACTTCACCCGACGTCATAGCTGCAGTTCTTCGGGTATAAAGGTATCAGCCAACGCCATTTTCCTCAGTCTTTCTTGCCGCGTGGCGCCCGAAGCAGAAGCTGTTCGCAAGTGCCAGTCGGTCAGAACCAGAGATTACTACTACTGAAGACTTCTAAAAAGCTAAGTACCCCGTTGGGGACTCTTTCTTGCCTCGGCCAATGTCAGAAAAAGTGAATAATTGTTTAACTTGTGGGAAACAAATACCTCATAAAGATTTCCACTCTTACTGCCTACCTTGTTTAGGCCCAGACCACGACGTAGCAGCTTGTCTAGCCTGTGCTTCTTTCAACCGACGGACGCTTAGACGTCGGTTGGAATTTGCTGAGGAGTTTTTCGGCTCCGCTTTTGCTTACAATATGCCATCGGAAACTCCGACTTTGCAATTAACTAAAAAGCGCAAGGAAAAGGACCGACACTCACGGTCCGCGGTTTCGGCCGAAACCGCGGTTAAGTCAACCGCGAGTGTCTCGGTTTCGGCTGAAACCGAGTCCATGGTTCTTCCTTCGGCCGAAAGCTTGCCTCCTACCGAGGCCTCATCCAGCATGGCTGAATCTGCTACTGAAATCCCACCTGCTCTTGCAGGTTCACAGGATTTATCTGATACTATACCTTTAGATATATCTACTCCTGCACGTGGAGCTGCTAGGCCCCCTGCATCCATGTCGATTAAGGCTTTTGCTAGGGCTAAAGCAGCAAAATCTACCAAAATTGTGGCTGCTAAGACCCCCTCTCACAGGCCTAGCTCTAGTTCTCAAATGCTTAGTCTAGCAGAGGATCTCATTTCTTTGATCCGGGGATCCCAACCTCACCCTGACAGGGCCTCTCACCCACCTCCAGAGAAGAGGCCTAGAGCAGAGCCCCCTGAGCCAGTTTCTTCAGATTACTCCTCTGATGATTCAGATAATACAAACCCTCCAAAGGGCCTTTATTCTCCTTATGAGGACTCTGATGCAGAAGACTCCATTCCTTCTGCCTCTCCGCCTGAGGAATTTTCTTTTGGGGAAACCTTGCATGCTATGAGGGAACAATTTCAATGGCAGGGCCAGGATTTTTCAGACTCTAGGAAAAGGCTTAGGACCTTTTTGCATTTGCCACAGCATAGGCCTTTAGCCATTCCTCCAGTACTTACTGTTGTGGATGATGCATTTAATTATGCTTGTACTGCTCCTGATTCTCTTCCTCCAGCCCCTGCTAAGCCCAACAGGTACTACAGGGTTCCGGACACACATTATCATTTGTATAAGGCTCCTTTTGCAAATCCTGAAACTATCTCCCAGGGACCCAAGGCTGTAGCAGCTACCTCTGCCAAAAACCCCCTCCCCTCTGAAAGGGAATCTAGGGCCTTAGAGAGATGGGGTAAAAAAGTTTACACTTCTGCTACTCTTTCGGCTAGGGCCTTAAACTGTCAATTCCACATGATTCAGTATCAGGAATTTATGTTAGATCAGTTAACTAAGAAACTGTCCTCGTCTGAACCATTAGACAAAAAATCTGTTCAGGAAATGGTACATAACATTCAGCAGGTCAGTAATCATTCCTTAAAATGTGGCTATGATGCACTGGAGGCTTCCTTTAGATCAGCTATGACTGGTACAGTGATCAGAAGACATGCATGGTTAAAAGAGCAGTCCTTACCAGACCATGTTAAATCAAAGCTCCTAGATGCTCCCATGGATAAGCTCAATTTGTTTGGCTCCCCTGCACAACAGGTGCTGAAGAAGGTGGAAGAGAAAGCAAAATCTGTCCAGACAGTCAAGGATTTCTTACAGGTCCAGCCTCCAAGGTTTAGTAGGAACTGGCCTTCCAAGAATTGGTCCTTTCCAGACACCTCCAGAGCTCAGAGAGGCAGGAATAGGCGCCCAAGAGGCAGGGGTCAATCCAGAGGTGCCTACAGGGGACGCCAGTGGCAGCCTAACAACCAGCGAAGTACTGCCACAGATCCAGCCACCACCACTTCCACAGGACAATCACAGTGACTTGGCTCTGAGACCGCCTACCAGGGAACAACTAAAAGCACCCTTAGGCGGAAAGCTAGCCTTATTTTCAGTAAACTGGCATCACATCACAGGAGACAAATGGATTTTACAGACAATAGACCAAGGTTATAGGTTTCACTTCCATACTCTACCAAGGAAGAGAGGAATGCCAAACCTACCTCCAAATCAGAAGTCAAAAGCTCTAGAACAAATACACCACTTACTAAGGATGAGAGCTATAGAAAGGGTACCATCTATGGAACAAGGGCAAGGATTTTACTCCAGACTTTTCCTGGTGCCAAGAAAAGAAAACCAATGGAGACCTATTCTCGACCTGTCCGCTCTAAACACATACCTCATTGTTCCAAAATTCTAAATGCTGACCCTACAGCAGCTTCTTCCCATGCTGGGCAAGGAGTCTTGGCTGGTAACTCTAGATCTCAAGGAGGCATACCTGCACGTCCCCATACGACCAAATTGCAGAAGATACCTCAGATTTCTTGCAGGATCAAAGCATTATCAATTTTCAGCATTGCCCTTTGGCTTATCTACTGTGCCCAGAGTATTCACGAAATGCCTGGCATCAGTAATTGCTCATTGCAGGCTTCAGGGAATTCAAATTTACCCTTACCTGGACGACTGCCTGTTACAAACGGACAACAAAAACAAATTAGCAAAAGATTTGAAAAAGGTCATTCATCTACTGCAAGCCCTGGGATACACAGTCAATATAAAAAAGTCAAGGCTGATACCATCCCAAAGGATAACTTTCTTGGGTGCAGAGCTGGACACATCAAATCAAATGGCATCCCTCACAGCAGAAAAACAGAAGCACCTTCCTCTCTATTTCATGGCATTAACAACGCAGAACCAGCTAACAGCAAGGAAAGTCCTGCAAGCCCTGGGTTACATGGCATCCTACATAATATTGATTCCACATGCCAGACTACATATGAGAAAGTTACAATGGTACCTAAGGAATTTATGGTCTCAGCACAAGCACAGCCTAGAAATCCAAATTCCAATAATTCCATGCCTGAAGCAAGAATTCCAATGGTGGGCTCAGGCCTGTCAATCGAACAAAGGGCTGCCCTTCCACAGCACTCAACCAAGCCAGACTATCACAACGGACGCCTCAGACCTCGGTTGGGGGGCACACATGCTGGACAAGTGCATACAAGGCTTATGGACTCAGGACCAGCTGAACCTACACATAAATCTAAAGGAGATGCTGGCAGTAAAACTGGCAATCCAGACATTCAGACCATTGCTTCGACAGGGTCAATTGCTGATAAGGACGGACAACACCACAGTTATGTGGTACATCAACAAACAGGGAGGCACACATTCATACCCTCTATGCCGGATGGCAATGGACCTCTGGAATGTGGCCCTGAGCTTCAACATTCAGTTACAAGCAATATTTGTACCAGGAAAAGAAAATATACTAGCAGACATCCTAAGCAGAACTACCACGGATGCACACGAATGGATGCTGCATCCAGACATCTTCAAATCCATTACAGGGAAATGGGGACTACCAGAAATAGACTTATTCGCATCCCCACACAACCACCAATTGAAAAAGTTCTGCACGAGGGCATACCACCCACTTGCTTGGAAGGTGGACTCCCTATCTTTCAGTTGGAAAAACCTGACAGCATATGCATTCCCTCCTCTTCCTTTGATGCACAAGGTGCTATTGAAGATCAAAGAAGACCGTCCAAGGATCATCCTGATAGCTCCAGACTGGCCGAGGCAGCATTGGTACCCATTACTGAGGAGCATGTCTCGGGAACAAATATGGCCTCTGCCCCTAGTTCCCTTACTGTTAACACAGAACAACTTCAAAACCCTGCATCCAAACCTAAAAACACTGCAGCTGGCTGCCTGGAACATTGCATAAGACAACATAACCCAGATTTATCTCAAAGGGTTAAAGACATTATCTTGGAGGCTCGCAGACCCTCAACAAGGAAAACTTATTCAGCAAAATGGAAAAGATATCTCATTTGGAGTGCAGCAAAAGGAGAAAATGTGTCACTGGTAAACATAGCTAACATCCTGGAATACTTGGCAGAGCTTTTTCACAATGGCCTGTCCTATTCTTCCATTAAGATTCATGCATCAGCTATTTCAGCAGAATACAACATGGACCCTCCAGTCTTCTCACATCCTCTACTCAGGCAGTTTCTGAGAGGAATTAAAAATGTAAAACCACCAAGGAAGCCACCATTGCCCGCATGGGACTTGAACTTTGTGCTAGAAAAGTTGACACTCCCTCCTTTCGAGCCAGCAGCAACAGCAGAATTATGGTACTTATCATGGAAAACTGCTTTCCTGCTTGCAATCACTTCAGCAAGAAGGGTTTCTGAACTACAGGCATTAATGGCAGTACAACCCTTCCTTATCTTCCATCAAGATAGAGTGTCCATGAGAACTAATCCTACTTTTATGCCAAAGGTGGTCTCCAGGGTATCTTTAAACCAAGCTATCCACCTGCCTACATTCTTCCCCAACCCACAGAACAGGGGAGAAAGACTATTACATACCTTGGATGTACATAGGCAACTGTGCTACTACCTGGACAGGACCAAGAGCAATAGAAAAACTGACCAGCTACTAGTAGCATGTGCAGCAGGAATGGAAGGAAAAGCAATTTCAAAACAGACAATCTCTAAGTGGATAGGAAATTGCATTAGATTTTGTTACTCTTACCATGGAAAGACAACTCCAGAGAACATCAGACCTCACTCCACAAGGGCTACAGCCACTACTACAGCTTTTTTACGAGGAGTGGCTACCAAAGACATTTTAGAGGCTGCTACTTGGAGCTCTGTGCATACATTTGCCAAGCATTATAATCTACCCTTATACTCCAGATCCCGAGCAGGTTTTGCCACTGCTGTTTTGCAAGGGATCTTAACTACACCATAATCTTATTATTCCTCCTCCCCCAGTTTGGCTATGGTATTCTACCCATTTGTAAGGACTGTAGATGCATCCTTGAAAAACGTAGTACAGTTTTGTACCTACCATAAATGTAGATGTCCGAGAGGTATGCATCTGCAGTCAGGATTACCTTTCCTCCTTCCCCTCTGTGGTACTCCTAGGGTATTTGCCCATCTTCTAGCTAGCTGGGGGAATCTATTATGGTGTATTTGTTTGTATATATGTATATACATGTTTATTTTTATTTGCTCTCTCTTATTTGGAAACTTTTACATTTATCCAAATTTAGCCTTCCTAGAGGGCATCTGGCATCTGGGGCAAGAAACACTGAGGAAAATGGCGTTGGCTGATACCTTTATACCCGAAGAACTGCAGCTATCACGTCGGGTGAAGTGCGACATCAGCCGAGGCCAGACCCAGACTTTGGAATCCGGCCGACCGAAGGGCTGCCTGACGACAGGACAACCCATTTGTAAGGACTGCAGATGCATACCTCTCGGACATCTACATTTATGGTAGGTACAAAACTTGTACTTTTCTCCACTTCCAACCCTAGCAAGACAGTCCAGGCTTATTTCCCTGGTCTGTAAAATATTTTTAGCCTGGCCAAAGGCTTCCATTAAGTCTACACCAATAAGTGGAAAAGTTCAGCATTTGGGCTACAAATAGAAACCGTGACCCTTTGTCAGCACCAGTTATGGATGTTCTGCTTTTCCTTAGTTATCTATTTGAGGAGGGAGCTGGCTTCTTTACCATCAAGCTTCAATTAGCTGCTATTTCTAAGTTTCACATTGCAAGTCAGTCTCGTTCCCTGTTCACATTTTAGATTATGCAGATCCTTTAGGAAAGGTATTTTCTTCTTGAGGCCTCCCATTCAGGACCCCTTCCCTCCTTGGGACCTCACTGTCATGTTGCAGGCTTTGATTCTGGAACACTTTGAACCAGTTGCAAGTTGTGACGTGTTTTTGTCTAAGATTATCTTTTTGGTGGCTATAACTTCAGCTAAGAGAATTTCTGAACTACGAGCCTTATCCTCCAAACCCCCTTTTTCAAAAGGACAGAGTCTTGCGTATCAGTCCCTCCTTTAGGCCTAAAGTAGCCACGGAAAGCAGTATCAGCTAGTCCATCCACTTACCAGTGTTTTTTCCAAATCTCCCTAATAGAGGGAAGCATGTTCTACACCTTCTAGACATAGACAACTCTGTTTCTACCTACACGGAACCAAACAACGTAGAAAAGTCTAACCAACTGTTCATAGCTTTCTTGGCTAATAAAGTAGGCCCTCATTTGATATTTGTGCAGCAGCAACATGGTCTAACAACCACACCTTTGTGTCACTACAGCTTGCATATCATTTCTAGAAGCAGGGTTTCCTTTGGTTTGATGGTGCTCTGGCATATCCTTCCAGGAGGGCCACCTAGGAGTTGTATATCTGGGGACTGTGACCCTGTTGTGAGGAAGACATCAGATTAAAAGGTTATGTCTTACCATAACTTGTCATCTGTGGCTATCTTCATTTCTCCTCACTCCCCCCTCAACTATACTCTGTCCTTTTTCTACAGGATCATAGGACATGATGGGACACATCGGTCCAATGTCTGAGTGTTTTCTACCATTCTTTTGTGCTGTATGGGTGTTGAGTGTATGGAATGAGGAAACCTGATCTGAGAAGCATGGTTGGGTGTAGTGCATTGTGGGTAAGAGGGAGGAGCTTGAGAGTTGGATCCAAGTCTGAAGAATGTGGCTGAGCCAGATCAAAGACCCTATTGTGAAGAGGAATGAAGATAGATAACACAGATGAAGTTAGGGCAAACCATAACCTTTTATTACCTAACCTCTCTAAAGCAATGGCTCCCTGTGGAAAGGTTTTGTAGTTTCTGTCAGATATGTTAAATGGAAGGAAGGGTAAGAATCTGCTCTGGGATGCTTAATGGGGATACTACTCCAGGGTATGAGAGAGAGTAATCATTTGAAATGCTGAGACCTACGAGAACGAGTCCCAAAACACACAGATTTGCAGAAAGAACAGATGAAGTCCAAGATGCCATTTCTTTGCGGTATAGTGATCTCTGAACTGGTATAAATAAGTTTGGGCTTGCTCCCCCCCCCCCCCAAAAAAAAAGTTTTAAGGAGAAGAGCAGTTTTCAAAATTGGCTCTTTCTGTGTTTTTGATCTTTTTCACTCGTTGGCTCTCAGTATTTAGTGTGACAATATTTCAGTAGGAAGCCATGTGACACCAAACATTGACAGTTGTGAAGGGAACTACCAGAGGGATAGTGTCTTAAATAACTACTGGTGCCCAGCAAAATGAAGTAGTGTGTATGAGTCTAATTCACAATGTGCAAAATATCCCTAGAAGCATAAATACTGCTGCCCTAGATATGGACTTCCAGCATCAACACCCAGAGTAGACTGTCCACAAGCCACCAATAGAGGTGAGTCTTGGGTTAAACACCCTAGGCCTCTCTCACCACTCTTTGGACCACTGTCTTTTGCCTCATACCCACTGTAACTGCTTTTCACACACCCCATTCCCAGGGAAAGCTGACAGAATTCTCAAATTCCTCACAGCTTTCTTCCTGGCATGGTAGTACTGCCACTGCTCTAGCCCCAGGCATACCAGATGCCTATTGCTGATTTAGCCAAGTATAAAATTATATACATTAATATTTTCTCTGTTAGTAGGCTCAAGCAGCTTTGCTACTTCAGAAGATGAATACCTTGATTTTGTTAGTCTACAATGTTCAGTCCCTCCTAATCCGATAATGCATCACGTCATGTATAGGCAGATAAAATTCAATCATGAGAACTTAAAGCAAACAAATCAGCTTAAATAATAAAGCAAGTAGTACAGATACATATTGAATATTCAGAAGAAAAAGTAGTACACAATGAATAGCTAAAATTAAATAACAGGAATATGAAAAGACTCTGAACTGCAGCTAACTTAATACTTAGCTGGCTGTTAATGGTTACTGGACCTAACTATGTTGGAGAATTGATAGAAATACACAGGCAGAGCAAAACTTTCACAAGTTCTACTATATTGTGACAAACCAGAAGAGGACAAGACTAAGACTGCTCTCTAAATATTTTACAGATTTCAGGTACTTGTTAGATCATTGCAGCTGCCAAGGATGTCTGATGTTCAGCCAGTATATTCAATTTCTTTAGTGGGGTTCTTCATGCACTGTACAGCTGCTAAAGCATGAGAGCTTGCTGCTGTAAATAGAATGTATGGGTACCAAATCAACAAACTTGTCATTGAAGTGTTTACTTGGCTATCTCATCTCATCTAGTCTTTAATGCATGAGGTTGGCTTGTAACTAAAGTGTTATTTTTTTTTGGGGGGGGGGGGAGATACTGATGGCGATGTTTGTTTTCACTGAAAATTATATTGTAATGCAACCTTTTGTCTGTCAAAGGAAAAAGGTGTTTACCATTCAAGGACTCCCACACAGTCTGCATTGGAAAGTCATAACTTGAGCTTTTCTTAGAAACCAGCATTTGAAGGTCTTTGCTCAAATGTCTGAGGATAGTGTTTTGTTTATTATTCCTTCCTTGAAAATACATCTAACACTGAAGAGGAAAGTCTCTAAAGAGGGTTTAAAAGGGATGTAGTCCTCCATCTCTTCAGTCTTATCTGGGATAGCCACACAAAACCTCCGGCAAAAGGCTTATCAGGGAACCATCTGCTTTAGCAGTCTTGGGCCCTCTGATCATCATCCTGTTGTCCTGGAGAGTCTCTGTGGAATGCCACTAAAAGGTTAGAATTCTGACCTTTCTAGTCCGGCATCAGTCAAGGAGAGAACCCTATTTCATTCTAACTGAAGGTGAGGATTGGGTGCCTAAGGTTTTGATGAGAAGAGATAGCAAGTCTGCTCATGGAGATCTGTTACTCCAAATCTTCCAAGACTATGCCTCTTGGAGACTCCCAAGAAAAAAGGTACAAAAAGTTAAATGCCTCTGTCAACTTCAATCAGTTTGGAGGGATCACAAGTGGACTGATATTATTTTACTTGGGCACTCCTCTGGAATTTCTAATCTCTCCAGTCTTTGACCATGTTGTCTTCACATTGTACCTCTCAACCAATAAGGAGTTTGGCCCTCAGAATTAGTGTTTCAGTTCTGAGATTTACTGATGCTTCTTATAAAGTCAGCCCTGTTTATGGGTACATACCTTATTAAACTAATAAGCTAAGCAACTACTGACTATAGGATCTGGTGGTAAAAACATTTTGTGAAAAATCGAATACTCCTGTTTCTTGACCATCTTGTATGATTTCTTTTAATGGTCAGTACTACGATTTCTAATTCTCAGAATTTGAAAGGTATGCTTCCCATTCCAAGTGGAAAGGTCTCCCTTGCTCTCTGAAAAAGAGGAGCTTTGTGATAATGGCGGGTCTAGATTATGCCTCACTACTCTTCTATTCCATGAGTCTGAGTTGGAAAATGTTTTCTCAAATGAAAATTATTTAAATGAGAGGGAAGAGATATCGGACAGACAAAGCTACAACACATTCAATAAAATGCTTCAGTGATGCAGGTGATGCTTTGTCAAGGGCTGCTACCCCAGGATCTAATTGAAAGGCATGCATGGGTCAGGCTTCAGAGTTTCCTGGAAGATGTCAAATCTCCAGTATTGAATGTCACCTTACTTTCTGTTTGGAAGTTCTGAGCAATAGTCCTTAAAAGATTGGAGGAAAGAGGTACTCTAATGCAGAGAATGAAAAAAAAAAAAAAAAAAAAAGTCATGTACCTGTGTTGCCCATTTTCATTCTTTCTGAACTGATGAGTTTTGATTGATCCTTGAATCTGACTTGGCCATTGCTAAAGCTCATGACAACCAAAAAACTCGAGCTTCGCTGTTGCCCATAATGCACCAACCCTAAGTTACTTTAGATCTTTTTTTGCTGATTTTTTTTACCAGAAGGGAAATATTTACTATGCATAGATAAAGGAGGTGTAAACTTGCATGTACTGAGTGCAGAAAAAGAATCTATCTGGAACTCTGTATAAAGGACAGCGATATCCCTTAAAAAAAAAAAAAACTCATTCTTCCAGAAGTTTGTAAATAGGATGAGGGTTGGTCGGTGGGAAGTTGAGTGAAAATATCCAACACAGATGGAATGCTATGATGAGTACATAACTTCGTCCATTTTCATTCTACCCTCAGTTGATGGGACAAGAGTTCCCAGCTACCTAAAATCCCAGGTGAACTCTAAGGAATGATATTCTGAAGCACAGTTGAACCAAATGGAGACCAGATCCAATTTATGATGAGTAACAAAGGTATGGGGCGTAGCCCAAGTAGTTGCTGCACGTCTTCCATGGTTGCTGTGGATAGGAAAACTGAAGACATTAACATGTACCTAGTTGAAGAGTTTGCATAGGTTGTGGTAAGGTAATACCCAGTTTTTGTAATAAATGAGATACAATCAGTTGACCATCTGGCTAAAGTTACTTTAGCAACTGGTTTACCCAATTTCAAGTCTGCAGAGGAAACAACTCCCCTATGTAGGTAAAAATGTAACTGTGAACATCCATTAAATGTGCCATGTATTCTCCTTTGTTAGCAAATTTTGGGAAAAATACTGGCAAATTAATGGACTATATTAGATTCTGATACCATCATGGGAAGAAGGGATGCAGTAGTTTGTAATGTAAATCTATCCTTGTGAAAAATCACGTATGGAGGTTTGACGGTGTTTGGAATTTCTGAAATGTGTCTAGTAGATGTAATGGCTACTAGATGAAACGTTTTCCAAGAAAGACGTTTAAGGTCACATTTGGCTGCTGGTTCAAAGGGGGAATGTACAAGTGCCTCCAGTACCAGATTGAGGTCCCATGGGGGAAGTTGGGTCCTTTAAAAGGAGGTCTTTAAAGTAGAATGCCTCGCATGAAAGCTCTGCACAATTTGAGAGACTACTGAGGAACCCTGAAATCCAATGTAAAAGTTTGATATAGCTGCTAACAGAACTTTAATGCTCAGAAACTAGCTCCTTGTTTAAAAAGTAGGGCCAAAAACTCAACAATGTTATGTATTGGAGCTGAAAAATGTTCAGCCTGATTCTGATGTGTCCAGTACAGAAATCATTTCCATTTACTGGTATACAGTTTGTTTATGGGAAGATAAAACTATATGTCAGACAGGGGAAGAGAGCATAGGTTGTCTGGCTATTGATGGAATTGGAGAAGTCAGATAGTCAGCCTGAGGTTTGATATGTCTGGATGGATCATCTGTCGGGTGAAACAGGTCTGGAATCTGATCCAGAATCCAAGGTTGGTGAAAGGGGGGGGGCAAATTTGTCAAGGCCAGTAAGGTGCAATGAGGATGACTTTGCTTGTTAATAAGACAGCTTTCTGTAGGAAATTTGGAATTAATGGTGTCTGTGGATAGTCATAAAGTAGACTTGGGGGGGGGGGTAATCATGTGGTAGAGCATCCCTCTGTGATTTCCCCTGTGGGGGGATTGGGACAAAGTATTTGCTGCATTTGTTGTTTAGGGGAGAAGCAAAAAGATCACAGCAAGGCTGGCCCCATCGAAACATGATTTCAGTTGCATTCTTGTTGAACAACCACTCATGAGGTAGAAGAATGCACCTGCTCAGCTTGTCTATCACATTGGATTTCCCTGGAATGTGTGTTGCTAGGAGAAAGTGGTTGGATGAGATCGCCCATTGCCATATGCTGAGCACTTCTTGACGCAAGGGATAAGGTCTGGTCCCCTCCTTGTTTGTTGATGTCCCAAACTACTGACATATTGTCTGAACTGCAGTCATCCCCGAAGTCAGGATATCTTTAAGAGCCTGCAATGTGCTAAAAAGCATTGCTCTCCTTTCTGCAAGTTGGCCTCTTTGAGGGACTAGGTGCCTTGGATTGTTTCCCCAGAAAATTCCCTCATCCCCACCCTAACTGGGAAGCGTCCGTGGTCACTATGGCCTTGGGCTGAGGGGGCATGAACGGATGGTGATATAGAACCTGATCTGACTGAATCCATCACCTGTGATTGCTCTTGCATATCTGAGTTGACTTGGGTTGGTAAAGTATCGACCATTATGTTTGCATCTACTGTAGAATTCTCATAAAATCTGGTTAAAGGTACTAGTGTTGCTGCTGCTGATATTGATCCTAGAGCTTGAAGGACCAAGCGGGCTGAAGTCTTGGTAGTGCAGATTATTTTTCTGACTTGTGATCTTGTAGTTTGAACACTTGAGGAAGACAGTGAAGCTACCATTGAATTTGTGTTGAGCAGTGCTCCTATGAATTCCATATTCTCTTAGGCTGTTTCCTATGAATTCCAAATTTTGAGTTGGCTACACTTGAGACGTGTCATAATTTATAGTTATCAGCTGAACCTGATCTCTTGCCCTTATTAATTGATGCCTGGTCAGGGTGGTAATGAGCCAGCCATCTAGATATGGAAACGCCCCAGAATCCTTGCAGTCTCAAGTGAGCTGCTACATCTGCCATATATTTGGTGAACACCCTGGGGGCTGTAGTGAGACCAAAGGGCAAAACTCTGACTTGGTAATGACTGGCTCCCCGCCAGAAGTACAAGTAATTTCTGGATCATCTGTTCATCTTTATTTGATAGTATGCATCCTGAAGGTTTATAAAGCACATCCTTCTCCAGAAAAGGGAGAACAGATTGAACCATGACCATCTGAAAACTGATGCATCAAACTGAATTGTTCAAGTTGCTGAAATCCAAAATCCAAAATTCATCTCTAGCCCCCTGTGTTCTTTGGCACTAAAAAGAATCTTGAGTAAGTTCTGGATTCTATCTGGTCTGGCGGGACATCTTGGATGACTTTTTCTAGCAGCTTTTGTATTTGAAATGCTGCTTCCCTCTGACTGGGTGGAACATTGGGGATTTTCCTTGAGCGTGGAGGTGGAAGGGAAAAGGATATTATCTAACCTCTGGAAGTAATCCTCTGCACCCAAGTATCTTTTGTCTAGCCAAGCAGTCGGGTGCAGGGATAAACAACCCTCGATTGCCTCAAGAGGTGGGCACCTGGACCTCCTTTTGGGAGTGCTGGTAAGATCTGAGAAATAATCTCTGGACCCCTGTTTTTTTTGGGACACCTCTGTCACAGGGGTGTTGTCAACCATTGGAGTTCCCCCCTCTGCCACTGGGGAAGTTCCTCCACATGTATCCTGGAAAGGCCCCTGGGATTTCTTGAACATCTTTTGACCATTTCAATACCTAGAAAAGAATCTTTGAGGGGTCAAAAATAAATATGCCCATGGCAGATAGGGTCTTTCCATCCTTCTCACACCCTGATAATGTATCCCTCACTTTGGGGTCAAACAAAGACATGCTGTCAAAAGGAGCATTGATAAGCAAAGACGTGAAGGGCTCCATAAAATCGCATAAGCACATCCAGGCATGTCTCTTGATCGAGATGCCCGAACCTGCTGCTCTTGAAGTTCCTTTGGCTAAGTTTGACATGAACCTCAAGGACAAATTTGAAATAAATTGCAGGGTAACCAACTGAGAAGTCACAGATGACTGGACCTCTGCAGACACAGCTCCTGATAGGGTATGTTACAGTTCCTTAATCAAATCCCTCTGCAACCTAGTAGTGTGCCAAATAATTAAGCAACCTTAAGGTGAAGGTTGCTGAAGCATAAACACTCTTCCCAAACCTGTCCTTTGCTCTAGACTCTGTTCGGGGGATGAACAATGGAACTCTTTGGCAATTTCCTTTTTGGTGGCTGCCGTCATGACCATGGCATCAACAGGCACCCCTTTATCTCAAAACTTTCCCTGAAGATGATGCCATAATCTTGTCTGGCCTTCTGGGTATAGGTTCAACTGTGTCAGGTTCATTACATGCCCGCTGAGAGACCCAACTCAATAAGCTCATCAATGGGCAGAGTAACCCAGGTGGTAGACAGGCCAGTACCAAAATCTTCCAGGAATACCAACTCCTCTGATGAAGGGCTGCTGGATGTCCAACTACCTCTCTGCTTTAGTGTCTCAAGGATGTCTCCAAATGAGACATCTAAAGGAGGTGATCATGGGGACCCTTCACCTTTATTGAAGTCTGTATCCTTTGTGACTGATTCCTCTGGTGAGTCCAAGCGCTTACACTCTTTCTTAGGGACCACTTAGTGGGGTGCTGCAGGGTGGTATCAGAAGAAACTGTTATACCCTGCTGAGAAGTATGGGGATCTCTATCCCTGTGGTTGAGAGTGATGAGGCTCTGAGTGCAGAAACATCAAGGTAGAAGGCTGAAAATCCAAGGGAGTTGGATCTGTCCATTCTGCTGGGGCAGAAAAAAAACCCTCTTTACAACCTCAAAGGCAGACTGCTGCAGAGAAAAAGACCAGCTTTTGGACCACCATCCTTCCCACTTCGAAAGCAATCACCCCAAAGTGGAAGCTGGAGCTGAGCTATCAAATGCTCAGACTCCAAGGCACAGAGACTGACCCAGCAACTTGGTTGAATCCATGGAATATAGAACAATCATCTTGAAGTTGTAATGGCCCCAGACAGTAAACACACAGTGTGGCCATCAGACATTGGAAGTTTGTGCCCACACACAACTCATTTTTTTAAATCAAGCAGGGCCTTTTTCCACCATAACCAAAAACTATGAAAAGGCAAATTTAAGTAAGAACAGTTTTTTTTTTCTAATCAAGACAGACAAAGAAGGAAGAAAGAAAAAAACTACCAGCAATGGTAATAAAAGGCTACACCAAGTATAGAAAGGGAAACACTAACAATATAATTTTAAGCACATAGTGTATGATAGTTCAATAGTATTTAAAAAATATACTAACTATATGTTGGTTTGAGATGAGGTAAGGGATAGAAACTCTATAGAATTTAAGATCTTAGAAAATATCAAGATTTAAAGAATAATAAGACTTATCTGGAAAATGCTCAAGAGCTTTGTTCAACCACTTTTGTGAAAAGAGGCAAAGGAGATCTGAGAGAATTCAGGGTTGGTGCATTATGGGTAAAGGAGAAGCTTGAGAGTTTGGTTGCCATGAGCTTTAGCAACAGCTGAGTTGGATCCAAGGATCAGATCTGAACCCATCAGTTGAGGATAAAATGAAAATTGGCAACATCAGATGTAGCTTTTTCTTTCAGTAGTCCATTGCATGTACTACAGGAGTTATCCAAGTCCTGGGCCTTTCTTCAAAAAACCTTTCAAAAGTCTATTCAACAGCAGTTTTAAAAAGAAGTGCAAATGAGCTTGGAAAGAAAGAGAATGGGCCCCTAGGTCTTTCCAACGTAAAAGGAGTTCATGACTACCTGTATACTTATTCCAAGCCTCCACAACCATCCTTCAAAACTTGCAAGCAGTCCGTCTGTCTTCATGAACATCTAGAAGAAAATTGCAACAAGTTGCAGTGGGCTTCCCTTCCCCTTCAAGCAGGGATCTGTCTTCCACCGAGAAAACATTTGTTCTCTCATAATTTAGCAGACCTGCCCTATTAAGTAATAAGTTGTTTCCAACTTCCTAACAGACAATGGGTTTTTACTCCAGGATTTTTCTTGTACCCAAGAAGGAAGATGCTTTGAGAGCTGTAGTTGATATTTCATTTCTGAATTGCTTTCTCATTGTATCAAAGTTTAATATTTGAACTCTTCAATCCCTTTTCTAGGTCCTAGTGGACTTCAAAATATGCATATCATTGTATACCAGTTTGCAGGTCCTGTTTGTTTTATATCTAGGTTGTATTTTCAATTTATATTTTTGCAGTTTGGTTTATTTATGCCCAAAGAAGTGTGTCAAAATCCCTTGCTCCATTTATTGCCTTCTGTAGCCTTCAAGAAGTCAACATTTGTACTTGTGTAGATAATTGTTTTTTTTTATAGAAAATTCTGCCCAAGATACTCGGGCATCCCTCTTTTTTCAAAGACTAGGAGTCTGAAAGGGAAATGTTCCATAGTTCTGTCTCTTAGTTTAATCTGTTTGGGATGCCTTCATTATAATTTTACTTTTCTTCAGAGAAAGTCACTTTGTACCATTTCCACTTCTTGGAAGTGACTCACTAGTACAGTTCCACAAAATGGAATTTCTGCAGTTCTAGGCTACATGGCATTAGCTATCCTTGTCCTGTAGCCAGACTGCATATGAGGAAGATTCAGTGAGTCCTTAAATTTTGTATGAACTCTGCACTAACAAACCCCATCCTTTCATGTTCTGAACTCTGTTAGAATAGAACTCATCTGGTGGGTTAGTCAGGTTCAATGAAATCTAGGTCTTCTCCCTCTCCATTACAAGTTAGACTCTACAGACTATTCAGACTTTGCCTAGGGAGTCATTTCCAAAGGGATCAAATCTCAAGGAAAACCTCAGAGGCAGTAAAAGTCTTGCATTGGTTGTGGACTTGGGACCACTGTAAGACAACACAGTAGTTCTGTGATGTGTAAATGGATGGGGGAACCAGGTCTTGCCTTCTGTGCAGACTAGCCGTGATTACCTAGGAACTGGCAACTCTGCAGAATCTCCCTTCAGGCAGCCTACATTCTGTCAGAGCAGATCACATTTTTAGACTTTCTGAACAGATCTTCATGAATGAATGAATGGATGTTACATTTAGAGGTCTTCCAGGAGATTGCCCATCTGTGGGGAAACTCTGTAGATCTATTGCCTCCATTTATAGGAAAACTGCTACATTCTGTGTCTTCCTTTCAGACCTGCCTCCCTCACAGGTAGGAATGTGTCCTTATGCTGCCACCTTTTATCTGATTAACAGTAAGATTTCTGATAATGTGATGTCCCCATGCTGGGCCAGAAATCAAGTAGCCTGAATCCTCACCACTGACAATGGAGAGGGATGCACACTTGGAATACAAATGAATACACACAGCATTTCCAAATGAAGACCTCTCTGCATCAAGCACAGTTTCCCTTAAGAGCACATGGAGAACACACACAGCCTGGATTTCTCTATATTGGTCTTCCTGCAGGTCCCCAGTAAGACTCCCCCTAGTACAGCTGTAGGATTAGGTCCTCAGCAGAGTGCCCAAGCCAAGTCCTCCAGCACACACTCTGTAAACCCAGTGCTTCATGTCCTTGTCCCAAGTAGCTGACACACACACTTGACTTCTCACACACACGTGGGACAGGCTGGCACAGATTTACCTGCTGTGTCCTTTTCTGCCCAGAGTATAAGATAGTTATCACCACCACCAGACACTCTGCAGTCAGCTACTTGACAAACCTTAATAAAAGTTGTCCAATTATACTGTGTAATATTGATGCGAATACAAGTAGTAGTTGGCCAAGACAGCTAGGACTTCTGGAGTGGTCCACACAGTGTCACCAAATAAATATAAGCACTGTTATATGTTAAATACTTTCTACAAGGATGAGCCACAAAAAAGTTTGATATATTTACAAGAAAAAAAATACTAAATATATATTTACAGTAAATCAGAGTTCAAATCACAGTTAATATTGAAAAATAACTAAAAACAATCTCTAAACCAAGCTTCACTATATTTTCTGACTGAATCTAGGAGCATTACTATTTCCTAATAACTTGCATGATAGAGCAGGGTACAATGAAATACGTGAGCAGTGTTTCTAGTTGGATATCCCAAAACAGACTAGTCCATTGTCAGATTGCTTCCTGTAAAATATAATATCCAAGATGGCTTGCAGAATGACCTCATCTGGTCACCTGACTCTAGGTTCTCACAGTAACCCCTTTTGAAGCTGAGACAAGAATTTAGTATAGATGGCTACAATACACACGGTAAAAGTTTGTGGCAGTGCCTGGGACTTTCCCCTCTTGTTACTGAGCTAATGAACAAAGGCTTCTTCCAGACTCACCTTCTCTGGTCCTATTCAGTACTGTGATGTGCCATTTTAATGGTTTAACAGCACATGTACATTTTTTTTAAGTAAGCTAGCTGGTTAACATTTGCTGTCCCAGTGTCCTCTGTTAAAACATATACATTTAATTCAGTTACAGTAATGCATGTACATTTTTTTCATTCCAGCAGAGTGCACTGTTGATGCACTTTAACATAAGCAAACCTCACAAATTTATTTTCACCACAAGCATCTGTACAAATTGGTTTGATATACACAAATGTCATAATTATTTACAAAATTCCAGCTAGCTGTGTTGGCACAAGTCCTATATCCACTGCCCTACTTCTGGCATTACCTCCTATCATCACACCTCTCCCCTCTTTGAAGATGCAAGCTAGTTTCTCAAGTGACCCTTGAGAAACATGGCTTGAGAGAAATGAGCCTATCTGGGAATATGTTACCCCATTCCCTGTCTTGGCAACCCTTCTGCATTGGCATTGCTGACCCCACTCCAGTGATGTACTGTCATGTCATATACTTGCAATCCTAAGCTCCACCTTAATAACTTGGCATTTTGCTGGCTGGCTCCATGTAGCCATGTTAAGGGATTGTGGTATGTAACTACAGCCTTATCTGTATGGAAGGAAATTCACTGAAGTTTCAGCAGTGCTCATGCTATGGCTAGACATTCCGGTCTTGGTTGGAGTCTACGGCTGAGATATACCACTGGGTGCTATTCTCCTTCTGAGAAAACCTGGCTAAGTACAGTCCACACCCCATGGTTTGAAGCATCCACCTGCACAACAAATTCTTTGCTGTAATCTGGACTTGCTAACACAGGGGGTCCTCCCAAAGCTCCTTTAAACCTGCAGAATACTTGCTCACATGCTGGAGTCCACACTACCTTATCTGGCCTGTTTTTCCTTGTCAGGTCCATGAGGGGAGCTTAATGTACTACAATTGGGAACCAACTTTCTATAGTACCCCACTGTTCCAAAGAATGCCCTCACCTGTGTTTTAATAACTGGGACAGGCCATTCCTGAATGCTTCCACTTTGGCAGGTTCTGGCCTGATCTTTCCACTCCCAACTCTGAGTCCCAGGTAAGACACCTCTGCCATACCCACCTGACACTTAATGAGCTTAATGGTAAACCCTGCCCTTTGCAGTCTGCCCAGTACCTCCCTGACATGCTGAAGGTGCTGTTGCCAGGAATGACTGTAGATGGCAATGTTATCCAGGTAAGCAAGGCCATAATCTCCTGGTAGGATATGATTTACCAGCCTCTGGAAAGTCGCTGGGGCATTTTTCATCTCAAAGGGCATCTTTGTGAACTCATACAAGCTGAAGAGAGTCACAAAGGCTGGCCTCATGATAGTCAAAGGCACCTGACAGTAGCCCTTGGTCAGATCAATAGTGGTCAGATACCTAGCCCCACCCAGCTTCACTAAGGCTTTGTCCATCCTAGGCATGGGGTAGGCATCTGACTCTGTGACTATTTAGTCTAATGTAGTCCACACACAGCCTGGTACTGACATCCTTCTTTGGTACCAGAACCACTAAGGAGGCCCAGGGACTGCTGAATTCCTGGATTACTCCCTGTTTCAACATCTCCTGTATCTCCCCACTCAGTCTGTCTGACTCACTCAGACACCCTGCAAGGGGCCTGCTTGATATGTCTTCCGGGGCCCTGTATCCACGTGGTGCTGCACCAGGTGGGTGCACTCTGGTTTCCCAGTGAACATGTCTCCAAACTCCTGTAAAACTGCTCGGATTTCTTGAAACCTGGTAGGGGATAGCTGCTGGGACATTGCTACCCCTTCCACTGAGGTGTCCGTCTGAGCTTCACTGAGATCAGTCACCAGATCCCCCTCAGACTCTTCCTGCCATCTACTGCAAATATTCAGTACAAGGGCCTCCCTGTCATGGTAAGGTTTCATCATGTTAACATGGTACAATCTGTGCCCCTGCCTCCTGCCTAGCAGTTCTACCATGTAGTTAACATCACTGACCTTCCTTGCCTCTTTGAAGGCTCCCTCCCAAGCTGTTTGCAGCTTATTGTGTCTGATAGGAATGTGAACCATCACCTACTGTCCCACAGCATACTCTGGCTTGAGCATTCCTGTCAGACCAAGCCTTTTTTCTGCTGTTGGACTCCTGACAGGTTCTCCTGGGCCAAGCCCATGAGCTCCCTAAGGCTTGTCCTGAGGATTAGGACATATGCCACAACAGACTCCTTGTGGGATTCACAATCACCCTCACACTCATCACAAATCAGATCTAGAGGTCCCTTTACCCTATGCCCATACTGCAACTCAAAGGGAGAAAAAAAACTGTGGATTCCTGGAGTACCTCTCTGTTAGCAAAGAGCAAATGGGGCAAATATTTATCCCACTCTCTGTAACTGGTCTGTAAATGCCTGTAGCATGGTCTTTAGTGCAGAGTTTAACCTCTCCACAAGACCATTAGTCTGAGGATGGTAGGGGCTTGTCTTTAGGTGCTTCACCACACAGTTATTCTACAGACAAGCCAGCTGGTCTGACATGAAATTGGCACCTCTGTCAGTATTTCTTTCTCTGCCTTGATGGGAGGACAGAGCCACCACCTCAGGGTATCTACTAGCATAATCTACTACCACTAGGATATACTTCTTCCCTGTGGAACAGTATACATAGCTACCCTCTGAAATGGCTCCTCAGTCACAGGCAAAGGCATCAAAAGAGCTTTGACCTTGTCTCCTGCCTTGCCTAGTTTTTGACACAGCTGACAGGTCCTGCAGTACCCGGTTACATCTCTTTCAATCCCAGGCCGATAAAAATTCGGCATAATATGTCTCTTGGTATGCTTTATACCCATATAGCCTGCAAAAGGCATGTCATGGGCAATGGCTAGAAGTGCCAGATGTTAGGCTCTGGGCACTGCCAACTGCTGTATTACCTCACATTCTAGCCCTCCCTCTGGGGTCTACTCTCTATACAGTTACCCTTTGTTCCAGTATACAGGCTCCCCTTTTCCTTAAGAATCAGACGCTTCCCTAGCTACCTCCTTCAAGCCTTGTAATGTAGGGTCTGAGAGCTGAGCCTGTCCCAACTCTATCTGTGATTTTTTCCCAGCTTCCCTTTCACAGGAAGTCTGGTATCTTCTGACAGGAGTGCCTCTGTCGGCCTGGGTACTACCACTCATCTCTGCCTTGCAGTCACCCTGTCCAAGGGAACATCAGTTCCTTTCAGCATCTGTGACTTGTCTTCAGGCTCACTGCTACAGGTTAGCTCCCTCCTGAATTAGCCACATCACCAGTCCTGGCTTCAGGGGTGCAGTCTGTCTGGGTCTTCCCCAGGCTACCAGACCCACATGCTTGTCTCCATGCCTGACTGCATGCACACAAGGTACTGCATTACGAAAATCATTCCCTATCAAGACAGCTGCAGGTATATCCACAAACGCACCTTGCTTGCTTCTTTTTCTACCCTCCCAGTCAAGGTGAACCCTGGCCAAAGACATTTGGAATGGGATCCCCTCCAAAGCTCTGACTGGAGTGGACTGCCAGGCAAGTACTGCTCCTCTTTAACTACTGCAGGCTTCACAATGGTTAGGTTCAGAGGCAATGGCTCTATAAGTGGCCTGTTTTCCATCCACTAAGATGGGATATAACCTCTTGTGGTAGTTTGGTACCCCTGTTGTCTCCAGACAGCTTATCAGTGGTATTCTGTTATCCTCATTTGCTGGCTCCCCCACCTTGCCTCCTTGGAAGGCTATATGCTACATGGCCACACTGGTTACATTTAAAACATTTAACCCTTGATCCTAGCAGTGTACCTGAACTAGTGGCATCTGTTGGGGAAGTTTAGGCTGCCCACCATGGCTTCCCTTATAGCCAGGTGCAGCACTGCATATCCTTTTCCTGTGCAGTGATGTCCTGCTTGCTAAGTAGAGATCCCTTTTTTCCACCAGTTTGTCTGCAGAGTTGCATTCCCTGTCTGCCAACCAGATCCTCATGTCCTCAGGCAAAGTGGTAAGGGCTTGTTTCCTCCCCAGAAGGTCTGCAAGCCCTTCAAAAGTAGTGACCTGATAACCACCCACCTATGAAAATAAGTGCTTAGTTCAGCAATATAATCACATACACTTTCATCTGCCTTGTGTCTGTTGTGAAGGGTGAAAGCTGCCAGCCTTGCCACATAGAATTTGATACATAATTCTGGCATAATATAAATGTAAAATACAGGCTTGTTTTTTAAATGAAAGAAAATAATAAAATGTTGAACTTCAAGATTGTAGCAACATTGCCATCTGCTGTAAGGAAAACTAAGTCAAGCATTTCACATCTGTTCTTTGAAATTAAAATTGTCTTGTATGTTCTTTGATCTCGAAGAGCTCGGAGTCAGTCTGTCTGGGCTAGCACATTCTTTCTATTGTTTTAACTTAAGGAATAATTACTAGAGTGTACATGTGAAATGTCTTTTATTGTTGTAGCTTCCTGAGCAGGTGTTAGCTTGCTAAATAATGTAGCCTGTAGGCCTGGGAACCCCAGGCTAGCTGTCAAAATGATATAATATGTATACTGGGAAACCTAAGTGTCAAAATGATGTAATCTGGGAGGGCTCAGCAGAAATTTTCTTAGTGATTTTAAAAACTATTGCTCAGAGAGAGAGACTGGAAGCATTTTGACCTTGGATATCTAACTCTGCACTGCCTAGGCTCTATATGTGTAAGTTATTTTAGAAGTATGTTTTCTTGAAACAATAGCTAGGAATTAGAAAAAGATTAGACTAAGTGTTTTTCTGTTATGTCAGAACTGTACTATTGAATTATTGTAAGTTTCTGTGTGATCTCTGAACTTTTGAATAGCACTGTGGTGTAGTAGTTTTGTCCTCTGTTTTTAGTATTTATTATTAAATATTTTTAAACCTTTCAACTGTGGCTGGTTTATGTAGAGATAATTTAAGCTCTAGAGTACATTGCTTGCTTATAAGTGATCCTGTACTAAGCCCTTCCAATAAGCCTTGATTGCTTAAGTTACACTACTATTGGATAATAATATTGCACAATAATAATTGGACACCCTTTTAAGGGCCTTTGGGTAGCTGATAATTATTAGCTGGTGGTGGCAGGAATTACTACCATATAGTCTGGGTATAGAGGCACAGCTGGAGAATCTGTCAGCCTTTCCCAGGAGTGTCTGTGAAGTTGTATAAATACTTATCTCAAAGTGTGTTTGTGTGTGTGTCAGCTACTTGGGCAGGGACACGAAGCACTGGTTGGACAGAGAGGATACTGGAGGTTAGATTTCCAGCTAGGCTGAGATCTGGACCCTATATCTGTGCCAGTGGGGAGTCTTATTGGGGACCTGGAGAGCAAGGGAGCAACCAGCCCCAGACTGACTGTGATCTCTGTGTGCTCTCAAAGGAAATTGCACTTTATTGTGTGTATTTGTTATCCTTCTCTAAGATATGAGACACCCTCTCTGGTGTTAGTGGTGAGGATTGAGGCTCCTTAATTGCTGGGCCAGGGCACAGGTGTCACATCTATGTTCAGGAAGCTTTCTATAAGCCTCAGGTGTTAAAACATTCCAATAAACACTTAATATAGTTTAAGTAATCCATATCAGACAATTTAGAAACGGCAGTTACAGCTTTACAATGGAGTAAGGGGGTCAAGAAACGTACCCAGAGCCCTTAGTCAACATTGTACTGTTTACATATCCTTTCAAATATATGAATAAAACTATCAAAATTATCACCCTCCATAAACTGTGGCAAAAATTTACCAACCTTCATTGCTTCTGGAGTTCTGTTATTCCTTTCCCCATTACCTTGGTGAAGAGTCAGCATCTCCTCCTCATATTGATACTGCTTCTCCTTTTCTTTGGCTTCCAAGCATCTCAGTTTCTCTGATTCTAGTTCCAAATGGTTGGTCTCTAACTCAAGAAGGATTTTAAGTCCTCTGAGGAAACACGTCACACCAAATCACTTCTACGAACCAGGAAATGAAACAAACTGGTATAACCGGCTGTACAAAACGGAGCCTTTGGAAACAGTTCAAAAAGGCTTGTTGTTTATTTTCTAAGTCCACTTGTATAATGACAAAAGTAAAAATTGAAGAAAGAACCAAATACGGTGAAACGCTAAACGCGTTTTTCGTTCCACATAATAGTAGAACTTCCTCAGACAAAAGGTCTTCCATTCAATGCAGTTTTTAAACTAGTGCATATGCTTGCAATTAGCGTTAATAGCATACCATTGATGTTTTAAAGTGCTAGTACTACAAATATTACCCTATAAATTGCAAGTTTATACAAATTTGTTTAAATCAATACTATAAATCATAAATATAACTTGTTACATTAACTGAATACAACATATTAAGTTTATAATTTTAAATATAACTATACAAATACATAAATTTAAAAGTATATGAATAAATGAGCAAATACATTATTAAATCTTTACTCTAAATACAGTTATATTAGTGATACTTGTTACTACCATTCATAACTTTACACAGTTTTGCTGAATGCTATTATTAATTATAATTAATATAAATATTTTTATAAACACAATGTGTATTTATGAATTTTATTAAGGGCATAGGTCTTAACTTTGTAAATTGGTTTTGAGTTGTAACCAGTGTTATTATTTTAAGTTATGGGCAAGTTTGGTTGACAGCTAATTTTAAAGGCAGGTTGGTTACACATTTTTGCAAGTAATAAAATTTTGTTAGCATTCAGCAAAACTGTGTAAAGTTATGAATGGTAGTAACAAGTATCACTAATATAACTGTATTTAGAGTAAAGATTTAATAATGTATTTGCTCATTTATTCATATACTTTTAAATTTATGTATTTGTATAGTTATATTTAAAATTATAAACTTAATATGTTGTATTCAGTTAATGTAACAAGTTATATTTATGATTTATAGTATTGATTTAAACAAATTTGTATAAACTTGCAATTTATAGGGTAATATTTGTAGTACTAGCACTTTAAAACATCAATGGTATGCTATTAACGCTAATTGCAAGCATATGCACTAGTTTAAAAACTGCATTGAATGGAAGACCTTTTGTCTGAGGAAGTTCTACTATTATGTGGAACGAAAAACGCGTTTAGCGTTTCACCGTATTTGGTTCTTTCTTCAATTTTTACTTTTGTCATTATACAAGTGGACTTAGAAAATAAACAACAAGCCTTTTTGAACTGTTTCCAAAGGCTCCGTTTTGTACAGCCGGTTATACCAGTTTGTTTCATTTCCTCTGAGGAAATGTTGAACTGTCCTGTTTCTGAGAGCTGTACATCCCCAATGCCAGCCTGGCTGTCACCCTGGTTGCTGCTCTGTGCTCCGGCTTGTAATTAAAGCCCCAATTATTGCCCTTTAGTCAGGTTGGCATGCATCAGTCCTTTTGCTTGGCACATCTCAGCCAATTGGTTCCTTGTCAGTTTGCCTGCTTTCCCTGACTAACTAAGCTAACAAAACATAAATAAACTACTGTGTTATGAAACTCCGAATGCCTGCTTGAGAGTACACTTTTTTTTTGGTGACAGCTGCTTACAGGCTACAGGAGTTCAATTAATATCCACAGTCCACACCAATATATGACAAGTGATGGTCCCACCCCTGCCAACCAATATGTAACAACCTCTCTCTGGGCCAGTAATCAAGGAGCCTGAATCCTCACCACTGAAACTGGAGAGGGACATGCACTTAGAATACATATGGGTACACTCAGTATTTCCAATTGTAAACCTCTCTGCATCAAGCACAAATTCCATTAAGAGCACACAGGGAACACACTAAGCCCAGGGGCCTAGATTTCTCTAGATCTGTCTTCCTCCAGGTCCCCAATAAGACTCCCCACTGTAGCAAGCAAGTGTAGAGTTAGGTCCTCAATCGATTGTCCAAGCTATTTCCTCCATCACCCCCTTTGTAAATTCTGTGCTTTGTGTCCTTGTCCCAAGTAGATGATGCACACACTGAGAGATTTGATTTTACAGAAACACATTCACACACACCCTTGGGAAAGGCTGGCACAGATTTACCTGCTGTGCTCCCTTCCACCCAGAGTATAAAGTAGTTATCACTGTCACCAGCTACTCCACAATCACCTACTCTAAGGCCCTTAAAGGGTGTCCAATTATATGGTATAATATTACTAATATAAGTGATAGTAGTTGACCAAGATGGCTAGGCCTTCTGTAGTGTCCCATACAGTGTCACCAAATAAATATAAGCACTCTCAAAGGTTAATTTCTTTCTTCAAGGGCCAGCCACAATAAAAGTCTTAGATATATTTAATAATAAAACAAAAATACTATATATATATATATATATATATATATATATATATATATATATATATATATATATATAGTAAACTAGTGTTCAAATCAAAGTGAATATTGGAAAATAATATTGATGGATAGACTCATACAAATAAAAAAATCTCTAAACCTAGCTTCACTATATTCCTGACTTAATCTAGGAGAATATGCTATTCCCTAACAACTTACTTGATAGAGCAGGGCAGAATGAAATACATGAGCAGTCTTTCTTTCCCAAAACAGAATACGCCATCCTCAGAGATTACTCCCTGTAAAATATAATATTGAAGATGGCTTGCAGAATGACCTAATATGGTCACCTGACTCTAGTTTCTCACAGTAACCCCCTTTGAACCAGGGACAGGAATTTAGCACAGACAGCTACAATACACATCTTAAATTGTTTATGGCAGTGCCTGGGGCTTCCCCTCTTTGAATAAAGACTTATTCCATACTCACCGTCTCTGGTCCTATTCAGCACCGTGGTGTAATGTTTTAATGGTTTAACAGCTCATTTACATTTCTCTTATTTTTCTTAAAGTAAGCTAGCTGGTTAAACTTTGCTGTTCAGTGTCCTCTATTAAAACATGTACATTTAATTCAGTTACAGTAATACATGGACATTTCTTTTCATTCCAGCAGAGTGCACTGTTGATATATTTTAACACAAGCACACCTCACAAATTTATTTTCAGCACAAGCATCTGTACAAATCAATTTGATATACAAATGACATATAATTATTTACAAAATTCCAGCTTGCTGTATTGGCATGGGTCATATATCAATTTCCCTACTTCTGGCATTGCTGGCAGTACATCCTATCATCACTGTAATGTTATTGTTTAGACAACACTGGTTCTCCCTTATGCACCTGGTGAAGGGCAGTTACCAAAGACTTCCTCACTGAGTGGACCTACCTTGCTGGGTAAGGAATCTCATTCACCCCAACATTCTGAACCTAAACCTGAAAGTATGGATGACTGGTATTTGATCCCATTTTAGACCCTTCTTTACAGGGGATGTGCAACAGTTATTCAAGGAGGCTACAGAACCTATTACTCACATCACATTTAGCTAAAAGGAAGAAATTTAAAGTCAGTGCCATAGCACAGCCCAGGACCCAACCAAGCTGGGGGCTTAGGTGGTTCTCCAGTACAGGTGTGTGACTTGGTCTTAATTTCTAGCAAGGTGCATTTTTTTGTCCCGTTCTGCTTATCTGATATTGGAGTCCCCCCTTTCATCTTCTCCAAGTTGAGCAATTCTTGAAAGGGGTTTTCTATATTATACAACCCAGAAAGAGTGTGGTTCCCACGTGAGATTTTACTATTGTGTAAGCTAGCTTTATCTCCACTTGAGCCTGCAGCTAACTCTTCCTTGAAATTTCTTTCTTGTAAGATACATTTTCTTACTTGCTGTAACATTGGCTAGATGAGTATGAGATTTGCAAGCCTTTGTGTCTTCTTCTCAGCCTTTTTTTGTCTTTTCATAAGGATAGCTTCATTCTTAGATCAAATCAGTCATTCATGCCCAAGAATTTAGTTTAAATCAAAACAAGAAAAAAATCTGAAATCCACTTATTGCTTCTAACCATCAGTTTATTACATGTAGAGTGAGCACTTGATTCAGACTCTAACAGGTAAAATTCAGCTCATAAAATAGTAAGCAAAAAAAAATCACTAACACATTCATGATTGGACCACAAAACTAAAGTCTTTAAATGCCATTTTTTTGGGGGGGGTAGTGTCTGAAGAAGTCCGAATGCGAATAGATGAAAGCATGCACTCTGTGTAGTAGTGTTGGTTTGAAAGAATGACACAACGATCTTGGGATTTTTTCTTTTATTAAATTTGTACACATGACAAAGGCAATCTTACATTTATATAAATGAAAAACATACAAAATTATATCTCTTTAGTTGCAGTTTACATCACAGACACCATTGAAACAACTGTAGTTGTAAACAAACCATCCGGTCATTGTCAATGTCAGGTAAGCATTTATAGCTCATTCAAATCCTGCCTCTTAAACCTCATTCCTGCATTTATTGTTACAATTCCCATTTTTTCCTATGTAGTCTGCTCCTTCCCTTTTCTAAAGATCCCAATTACAGTTGTTTCATCTGTTACTATATTCACTACTTCTAGTAAAGTTGGTCTAGACTTTGATTTCCATTTTCTAGTAATTGCTTTTTTGGCAGCCACCATAATTAGACTCAGCAAGGCTTTACTATGTCTCAGCAAGTTTGATTCTGTAGCATAACTCAAAAAAAAAAAAAATCATCTCTCCAGTCAGTCCAATCCGCTCACCCAGCATCTCCGACAGAGCGCTCCTGGATTTTTTTCTTGTTTTTCCTTTTTTCTTTATCTTTAACTCTGTTGCTGGGTATTTTTACTTTAAGTCACTATATTTTTCCCCATCCCAAGAACAGAGAATTTTTCATTCCCTGTCCACAACCAACTCCCATACTACCTGGATAAGAAAAAAATTCAGATTGTTAGACCAATTCTTCCTATCTTTTGAGGGTAGGAGGAAGGGAAAGTCTTTTTCCAAACTAACCATATCCAGATGACTATCTCAGGCTCTTCAGTTCTCCTCTTCTCATCATGGGAAAATCTCCACTGAGAATGTTAAAGCACACTCCAGTAGAACTGTGGCTATGTTTGGGGCTCTTTGGAAAGGGCTGGACTTTAAAACTATTCTAGAGAAGGTAACTTTGTCATTAGTGCACCCTTTCATTAAATACTGCAAAAATTGAGACTTTTTCCAGAACAAGATTTGTTAGATCTATTCCCCAGAATCATCTGGATGCTAGTCCCACTTCCTCCACCTTTTCTGCCTCAGCTGTGGCAGTCATCCCATATAACTCTATCTCCAGTATGGCAGTGCTCCCATGTAGCTTTATGCTACTGCAACAGTGATCTAGTGCTGAACATAGTGTAGTTATATAAATAGACTTACCATAACAGTAGATGTTCAGACATCTTACTGTTTCAGTGCAAACACCCTCCCTCCACACTTGCTCTTTAACTCTGGAATGGGAGGGGTCCTAGGCTTTGTTCCCTTGCTTTTTAGCGTGAGATAAACTGACATTTCATATATCAGGATATGATGTTTTTTTTTTTTTATTTTAGCCTCCCTTTTTGAGAAAGGAGAGCTCTAAAATGTGGCACCCGTATGTCCTGTTTATATTAGCACATACTCAAGCTTTAGTGGATGTGTGAATTGAGAGGAAGGCACCCAAAATCTTTAGTATACCAGCTGGCTATCCTAGGCAGGGTGTGTTCCATATAACTTTGTGCTACTGCAACAGTAATCTATTAGAATGTCTAGAGTTATGTTAAATATACTTAACATAACTGCACTGACTGCCCTGGGGTAATCTGATTATCTCATTTCCTTTTCGCAGAAAAACATTGCATCTGACTGCATTAGAAGATAAAGGTATTCTATTTTAGACATCCTCCCCATAAGCAACATAATAATTCCTCAGGAACAATGCTAATTACATCAGTCCCTTCCTCCAACAAGAAGCAATAGAAACTACTAGTACACGATCTTGCATATGTTCATAAGTGATTACTAGGCTAGTAGCTTAAGGACCCTTACATGTCTAGCCAATATAACCTGGTTTCACCCAATATATGGGCCCTAGTGGCAGGAGGATGGTATGGATTTGTGCCTGTGCATTGAGTACTTTACAGACTGCCATTGTCCATAAGGGTTCTATTATTCTACTGTATTTCAAAATGCAGCTACTGATGCACTGATTGTCCCCTTATGTTCCATTTGCCATTCTGGTGTTTGTGAGTAACTGATGCAGCCTTGTCCTGTTAAAACTGCCTAGCCATTACAGTGCTTATACCCATTTGCTAAGACTACCCTCATTGTAATTTCACTATTGCTGCTACTACTCATGCTGCAACTCCTTACTTGTATAAGCTAAACAAGCCTCAAAAAATGTAAAAGCTAAGTGACTTCAACTGTAGCTGTCCAGTTGTGCTAAACTAGACATACCAAACCATTCTACAACAATGGTGCACCTACTGTTCTGTTAGCTTTATAGTCCTATCTCTCTTTTTGGCTGGTCCCCCTATTGTAGTGTCTTACTTCACTAAAAATCCTAATTGACTCTAACTAATCACAGAAACCTGCTTCCCTATAACAAATCTCAGTGTATTCCTTACACATCAGGCACTACAAGAGATGATGTTGCAAGTCTCCCAAATCTATAGCTAGTATGACTGCACTAGGCAACTTTAGCCAATGTACCTGCCTCATGTTTACAGACAACTGTTTGTTTCTTCCACTAGCTAAATATATGTGAGATTCAAGTACTTACTACTCGAGGAGATCAGATACTCCTCCAAACTTACTAGTAGTACCACCAGATTAAATACTAAAAATCCACATCCCTTAACCATGCACACCTTTTCCTTAATCAGCAAACAGGCCATCTTTTGCCAAGGTCTTTAAGAAATCCCCACCCAAACGTCAAAGGCCTCCAAGATGTAAGTTGAGTGTATAGAACAATCACTTCATTTACAAGCAAACAGCAACTACAGAGAAACAGTATCATAGCAAAATGGGATCACTCAGCTGGTAAGCCAACACCTGTAAGGTAGCAAGGTCAACTCAACACATCAGATAACATAGTCAGACTGCTCCATAGTGGCATGGATGCACTACTCACCAGGCTGAGCAATGACAGGATGATGGTGTCAGGACCCACCATGCTGCTACATACCGCAAGTCCCTTCAACTAAGGTGCACATGTAACTTTGTCACTGCGCACTTGGGAGTGAAGGACTTGACACACCATCTTGAATAATACGAAGGACATGATGGAGCTCTTAAAATGTAGCAGAGAATGTATGAAATTAATCTTGAGCCGTGTCCCATCGCCACCAAGAAAGATGACAGTACAAACAGATAATAATTTGCTTAGTTACCATTCTAGGGAAGTCCAATATATATAGTAGCCTGGGACAAGCTGGTTGATCACCCTATCTGCTTTGCTAAAGCACAGCCTATAACTCTTTCCCTATGGTTGTCGTATATTGGCCAAAGCATTTTCTTCCCCATAGTGTAAAAGTCAATCTTCTTAAATGACAGACATACAAAAATAAAGACCAATATGCAGCACTGCTCAACAATTACATGCTTAGATAAGTTGTCCTCCCGACAGGCTTTCCAACCCCTCAAAAATAAAAATATCTAAAGTTACCAAAACATGATTTTATTGTAGCAATAGCACCACTGCAGTGCCAGGTTTTACTGCCCAGCAATGTTTCAAATCAATTGATAAAAAAGACTGGTGGTGGAGTCAGCATGTCCATATTCTTAAACCAAATCATAACTAGACTCCTACAGAAGGGCAATGACCTTGAGCTCCTCCATATCCTACTTAATGTCAAAGATCTGTACCACAACACAGCCAACAATCATATCCTCTCCATTCCATTTGCAACTCGCAATGCATCTCTAGAACTGGAGTTGTTCCCCCCAATCTAGCATTATCCCCCAGGGGGATTTCCACCACCCTTTCATTAACTTGGAAACTTAACACGATCACAAATAAGTATGCACAATGCTTCCTAGATTTCATTAATGCTAGCTCACTTCACATCTATGAGCTCAAAAATATTGACTCTAGTCCTCACTAACATAACCTCACTAAGCTATATACCTGTAGTTATACCCATTAAATTGTCAAATATGAGTCAGTCAGTAATACAAAGGTAAAACCTGATTAACTATCAAACCTTCAACAGCTACTTTTGTCAAACTGCATCCATCCTTCCTAAAAATGGCTGCACTTTCTATCGCCAGTCTTAGGACATTTATGTACAAGTTATCTCTAACATTTAGCACCCCCCTTCAAATATGTTACAATAATCCCACTTTAATCTCTGCAGTCTTTAGGTCTGGGCACCTTACAGACCCATAGCCAACATCTGCTCTAGTAAAAAAAAAACTGAAAAGCTTGTACATAAACAGCTCTTCAAATACAATCAATACAGTCTCTTATGAGACAGATTCAACAACTTATTTAATACAATGACTGCCCCCCCCCCCCATATCAGATGATATTCTTAGCAATATGAATGGCCTCATGAGTAGAATTCTACAATAATAATTGAAACAGCAAACCATTCTTTATTTCTTCAAAAATGAGCTAAACTAAATTTTTGGAGCAATCACCTCAGTACTGTTCAAAAGCTATCTGGAGAAAACAACTTGTATTTTCCAACTCTGTACTTCAAAAGTATCAAAGCTCAATACTGGGCCCTTGTTATGCTCACCTTTCATTTATGCTCACCTTTCATATATGACCTCACATAAGACATCTCTTCAATCTCAAAATCATCACTTATACAAATGATCTACATGGAACTGAAGCCATATCTCTAAATTTCTTTGCTCAACAATTCTGGACAAAGTGAATTTGGAGAGGAAGATGGTGAGAGTTATGTGGGCTAAGTTGATCCTCCCCATTGAGCAAGGTAGTTTTTATGGGTACATAATTTGTATAGAAATTCTTGACCTATGAATGAAAATTATCTTATAGATCATCTGACATGTTAAGGATGCATCTGTTAAACTGAATGTCAAACATTTTTTCTGACAAGTTTTAGTTTGGCAGAAAAACATATCGGCACATTGCATCTCTGTGAATTGTCCCATATTTGGAATAAGTTAAAGCAAGATTTGGTGGAGGTGAGCACAAAGTGGCCACAGCACAGTCTGCAATGGAGGCATTCTTGACTCAGACAATAGAACCACCCACTTCTCTAGGGAGCGAGGCTCAAACTCAGGAGTAACAGACAGGAGATTAGCCATCTGACAAGCAAGACAATGTGGCTGTCATATTTTGAAACTACCTGCATGAAAAATATGAGCCCTTCCTTCCCTGGTGCAACCATAGTCTAAGGACATGCAAGAAGATGGCTTTGTCTCCATGGCCACCAGTGTAAACAAAACTGCTCAACTCTAAATGGTTGTTGTAATGCCTCCCTCAAAAGGGTCATATACTCTGCATATCAAGTAAAAATATCTAGGCAGTCTGCCCAGCCTGCAAGTAAAGCATCCATTGTGAAACTCTGCAATGAGTTTGGCTGTAGGGGAGGGAGATAACCAAGACTGATGAAGGCTGGTGACAACAGTCTGACACCCAAAGAAAATGTACTTGACTGCATGGTGGCTTTGAACTAATTCACATTTAACAATTTTTCCACTGTTTAGAAAATGTTAAAAGAACTAAATGTGGTGGTGCACCTACTAAATTTACTAGTTAATGGGAAGTGAACTTGTGAAACTCAGATTTGTCAGGAAACAAACCAAAGTTGCGAGTTTGACAAGTATCAGACCAAATATCTGTGGTACGTGATGCATAAAAGAATTAATTTTTCAGCTGACAAAGCAAAAAAAATTAAGTGATATACTCACCATAATGTTCCATCTGTGTTGTCCATTTTCATTCTTCCTCAACCTGATGGTTTGGTTCCAAACCTCGGATCCAACTCTACAGCTTCTCCCCCACCCACAATGCCCCCATCCTCCAGACCACCTCAGATAGTTTGCTGCAACTGTATATGCATAATACATACCCGAAGAGTATAAAATTATAAGATAGAAAAGATAAAATCAGGAGCTCAAAGGGAAAGAATAATTGTGTAAAAATCTTACCTTAACTGTAGATGTCACTGTCTTCTATATGCTGCAGTATCCATAACATGAGGGAGTCTGCCTCTGGTTGACTTGTATGTCCAGCTGTTATAACAAAGTTAAAATGCTACTGTGAAGGTACTTGTGATGGCCCGCATCACACAGCATATGTTTGGTATAAAACGGATGTCAGCATGCACCTACCTCAGAAATGAATGCCGCCAAGCACCAGCCTAAAGGGAGTGAGTATCCAGAAGTCACGCATGTATCAATGGGAAGGTGGGGTGACACTATACTGCAGCATATAGAAGAGAAGGACATCTATGGTTATGGTAAGATTCTACACAACTATTCTATGTCTGCAGTATCCATAACATGAGGGAGAATGCCAAAGCTCATGCATAAGAGGGATTGGGAGGAGGAGCAAAGACATTTTCCAAAAATCCATGCAGAATAGCCCTGTCAAATCCTGCTCTGGACCTGGGGATGATATCCAATTTGTAGTGTTTGGTGAGAGTGTGAACAGATGACCATGTAGCTGCCTCCAAAATGGAAGCTGTATCCAAACCTTTAAATAAGGCCCAAAAAAGAAGACACAGCTGTAGTAGAATGTGCCTTAACTGGAGAAGGAAGATGCTTCCCATTTGCAGTGTAACAGAAGGAAATGGCTTTTGAAATCCAGGAGGAAATAGTTTGCATGGCAACAGGATGTCCAAGGGCTCTAGGATGATAGGAAATAAAAAGCCTATCAGACTTACGGATGGACTTGGTCTTTGCCAAATAGTATTTGAGCTGTTTGCATACACCCAAAGTGCGAAGGATCCTTTCACTAGAGGATTGTGGAGATGGGAAGAAGGTAGGGAGATTGATGGCCTGATTCAGTGAAAGCTCATTCACTACCTTGGGCATGAAGGATGGGTTTGTACATAGGGATACCGTGCCCCGATGGAAAACTGTGAAAGGAGATAATGCCATGAGGGCTTGCAGTTCAGAAACCCTTCTGGCTGAGGTAATAGCCACCAGGAGAACAGTTTTCCACGTGCAGTGTTGTAGAGAAGAGGCCTTAGCTGGCTCAAAAGGAGCTAAGGTAAACTTTTCCAACACATAATTGAGATCCCATGGGGGAGGAATTGGTTTCCTTGGTGGTCTGATGTGTAGAACTGCTATCAGGAACAACTTTGCTTCCAACCTAGATGCCAAAGGCAAACATGCTGAGATGGCAGATAAATGTGCCTTGATGGAAGAATATGACATGCGACTTTTCATTAGTTCACACAGGTAAGATAGAACCACTGGTGGCTCCACAGACTGGTCGTAAGTTGTTTTTAGACACCAGACAGAAAACCTCTTCCATTTGGATTGATGTAATTTTCTGGCCTCCTTCAGAACCTCTAGCACTTCCTTAGTGTAAAGGTGTCTAAAGGGAATCAAAGCCCTATCACCCACAGAGTTAGGTTTAGGGTGGACATTTGAGGGTGTATTAGAGTTCCCTTTTCCAGTGTGAGTAGGTCCATCCTAAGGGGTAACTTGTGGTGCTTGCCCATGGCTAGGTGATGAAGAAGGAGGAACCAATGCTGTCTTAGCCAAAAGGGGGTCACCAGCAAAGATTTTTGGTTGGTCTTTCTGAATTTTCAACAGAACTTTCTGAATAAGAGGGAAGGGGGAAATGCATACACAAACATCCCCTTCCAGGGAAAGGAAAGTGTGTCTAACTTTCATGTCCCAAGGGAGTGAATCCTGGTACAATATTTAGGAAGCTGTCTGTTCATGGTGAAGGGAAAAAGATCTACCTGTGGAGTACCCCATCAATGGACCTGGTCCAGGAAGACATCCCTGTTTAACATCAATTCATTTGGATTGAGTCATGGACTTGCTTAGTGAATCTGCCATCACATTCTGAACCGATGGGATGTAAACAGCTTAGAGAGAAATGTGACTCTGTTGAGCAATCTCCCCGGCATACAGAGCAATCTGCAAGGGATGTAGGACTTTGTCCCTCCCTGCTTGTCGATGTACCAGAGGACTGTGGTGCTGTCTGTGAACCGTCTTAGTACTCCTGGTAGGATTCTGGGCTTGAAAATTACTTCTTTGATGTTGATAAGCTCCCTTGACTGGGGGGGTCCAGACATCTCTCACCCTCCAGTTCCCTAAAGTTGCACCCAAGCATGTCTCTGATGCATCTGTGTACAGATCCTGATTGGGGGGAAGAAGTTGGAGGGGAAGGGCTGGATTTTTTTTAACCTGTGCAATCCACCACTTTAGTTCTTTGTTAAGCAGGGCAAGAGTGGAATCACAAACTCCAGAGGGTGAAGGTGTTGTTTTCAGACTGTCCTTGGAACTATTCCTAAACCGCATTCTGACCCAACAGATCCAGCAAATTATAGACCAAAAGCCCTCATAAACATTGATCTTAAGATATTAGCCCATGTTATAACAAATAGGCTTAAGAATATACTCCCCTCTATTATTTCCCAACAACAAATGGGCTTTATGACAAACAGACAAACAAGTGACAATGCCCTCCTCTTAGATACCATTGTAAGACTACTTAATAGAGATAAATGCCCCAGATATGCCCTTACAGCAGATGCAACCAAAGCTTTTGATAGAGCAAACTTACACTTTCTCTTTAATATACTGCCTTTATATGGTTTTCCTCAAGAATTCATTAAAATGATCCAGGTTCTGTATCATAAAGCTTCTACCACTATACAGGTAAACAAACTTATAACTAACCCTATACTCTTATCCAATGGTACAAGATAAGGATGTCCTCTTTCGCCATACCTATTTAATCTTTATTTAGAACCCCTCCTTCTGTTTATTTCACAAAAAATCTTTCATCATATTCCCCGAATCCACAATACAAATCTTATATACTCTGCCTTTGCCGATGACTTAAATATATACTTCCAACTCCTCACTACTGACCTCCCAAAAATACTTAAAGCTATTGATGAGTTCTCGGTAGTTTCAAGCTATTAACTTAAATTTAAACAAGTCACACATATTTCCCTTCAATCCTATAGGTCATAAAGAATTGTACTTTCCCATGAGTGAGATCAAAATAAACTATCAGATAAAATATCTAGGAATATCATTTACTTCGGACTTCAAAGATATTATAAACAATAACCTACTAAGTACTTGGACTAGTATTCAAAACGATATTGATAGATGGAAGAACATCAATCAATATGACGCTACTCTCAAAAGCTAGTGTTGTCAAGATGAATTTTCTACCAAGAATACTCTTTCAATTAAATGCTACTTTTTCAAATATTCCCCAAAACTTCTTCCTTGCTATGGAAAAAGCTATATCAAGATTCTTATGGTATCCCAAATCTACCAGAATTAAATATGGAAAACTTGTACTCGCCAAAGATAAGGGGGGGACTGGGGTTGCCTGATTTTAAGCTTTACTATACAGACTAATACAAATAATAAACTATGACTCATATATAAATACTTGGACACCCCAGTGGACCAAAATCTGGTATGAACAGTTGAAATCCCTTGGCTATAATATCAAATCCCTTCCATTCTTGAATTTAAACCAGGCTAGCATATACACGAAGAATCTACACTAACTAATTAAAAACATGATTCTTACAACACAGAAACTATTTAAATCATTGCAATTTGCTGACGCTTTTTCCCTTATACAACCATTACACCTAAATCCTAATCTACTAATAAATAATAAACCCGTAAATCTAACAAACTACTCCTTGATAAAAGACTACACAATATGGGATATATACCAATGGAAAGACTCTAACACTGGGCAAATGAGACTTGAACTCAAACTTCCTAAGAATTATAGTATTATCCTTAACCAACTTCACTGTCTTATAAATGCTAAATTCTCACAAATACACACTGACTTACAGAACATAAATTTAGTTAAATTAATACTTGAAAATCTTGCGATTAAAGGGAAAACAATTTCTAGGGCTTATAAAATTGTAATGAGCGCAAAACATCAGAATTCTTTATTATTTTCAAACTATTGGCAAACGAAAAATCAATCACTGGCTGAAGAAAATAAGAAACTAGCCATTGAAAATACAATCAAATTCATTCCTTTCAAGAAGCTGTTATATACACAAATTATGGTAAATAACAATTTATATTATACCTTATCTAAATTAAATAAATTCAATCCTAACTTTTCGCCTATATGTCCCCATTGTCCGGATCAAATAGCTGATATTTTACATGTCATGTGGAACTGTACTAAGATACACAACTTATGGTGTTCCTTGAGAGTAAGATTAGAGAAGATGGGATATGAAAAATCAGCCCTTACATGGGAGACAGCTATATTGCCCATTAACATCAATCAACTTCCAAAAATATTAAAACATGTCTTTATTACGATGTGTGCCCTTATTAAATTCTTTATTACAAAGATTTGGAATGTCATGTCACCAATTACATGGGAAAATTTTAGCAAAGTTGCTATCAAATATATCTCATCTCACAAATTAGTTTATTCAAAAACAAAAACGCTATTACCAAAAATATTGGGGTTACTTACTAGATATAATTCTTGACAAATAAAATTTGTCCACAAATTGTCATGAAAAGCTAACCTTTTAATAAGAAATGAATGTAGTATAACCAGTTTTCTTGCATCTTCCCCTTCTCTTAGTATATGTGTATCTAGATATTTTCCCTAACCATACAATAAATGGTTGAATTTCTATCTTTACTTTCTATATAGACTATCCCCATTCCACTATCCCTTATGATATATATATATATATGTATAATTTTCTCGAAACGCGATTGTTGTCTGTTTTCTTTAGATATGTATTTCTATTGTTTATTTGCGTTTTTGAGTTATTGTATTGTTATTTGGAAAAAAAAATTGAAATAAAGAGAGTCTGGAAAAAAAAGACTGTCCTTGGGAACCACTGAAATTTCCTCATGTGTAGCCTTGCCATGGGTACCATGGGGATAGTGAAAGCCATGAATCCCAGGAGTCGTAGGAAAACATTGGCAGTCAGAGACTGTACCATGGGGATAGTGGAAGCCATGAATCCCAGGAGTCATAAGAACTCTCTGACAGTCAGAGATTGTAGTGGAATTAGTTCTTGAAAGTAAGTGGTGAGAGACAGGATTTTTTCTGCAAGTAGGCAGGCCATCATTTGGACTGTGAGAATTCTGCAGTCCAGGAAGACAGGGTCCTGGACAGGGATCATAGCAGATTTCTGAAGGTTTATGGTAAACCCCAGACCACTCAGAAGGGACATGGTGTAGTCCAAGTGCTCCTGCACCAACTTTGGGGATGAAGCCTGGATGAGGAGGTCATCCAGGTAAGGGAGTATTTGAATACCCTGCATTGTGCAGAAGGCTATGACTGGGGCCAAATATTTTGTGAATACTCTGGAGTCCGTAAAAAGACCAAATGGAAAAGCACAAAACTGAAAGAGAGAAGAATCCACAGAGAACAGTAAGAATTTCCTGAAACATGGATGAATAGGAAAGTGAAGACAGGCATGTTTTAAGTCCAATGACACCATGTATGCCTGAGGGAGAATCAGGGGAAGGAGTGTAGGAGGAGTCAGCATGTGAATGGTAGAGACCTTGAGAAAGGTGTTTAGATGAGATAAGTCTAAGGTGGGCCTCCAGGAGCCTTCTTTCCTGGGGACTAGAAACATCCTGGAGTAGAACCCTTGTCCCTTGTGATTTGGAAGCACCTCTTAGATGGTACCCTGGAATAGCAAGGAATGCAGAACAGGGGGGAAAGAAAGCCAAGAGTCCTGAGTTATCTGTTTCCAAGCTGGGAGGGACATGGGGATAGGCAAAGAGAGAGAGGGGTAGAGGGGTTTAGGGCCTGATAGTCACAGGCTACCAGGTTTTGTCTGAAAGGGCTGTTTCTGAGAATGCATGGAAGGGGAATATCTAGTGGGTGCTTGCTTCCTAGTATCCTTTTTGCCCTTGGGAGTATGATACTTAGAGGCCTTTCTCACAAAGGTAGTCCTAGCTGCATAATTCCTCTGAAAGCAGGGAACAGGAGAAACAAAAATGTGTCTAAGGTCTTGTAGCTGCTTCCCTTTTTCCTGAAGGACTTTAAAGAGCTCTGCAGGTGCAGAGCCTAATAAGGCCTTGCTGTCTAAAGGTGCATTCATGAGCTCGGCTTTATTATCATCTGGCAAAGGCTGCAACCTAAGCCATGAATACCTCCACAGAACCTGATGCTGCTGCTGCTGCTTTGGCTGAGGCCTCCACAGCACCGTAACTCATTTTATGGAGTGCCTAGTAAACCTGGCAGCAGGATTTAAGAATGCTAGATATTTTGGCCTTGTTAGGGGTATCTGGTAGTTCTGAAATGAGTTTCGTAGCATCTGCCATAAGAGCCAGAGAATATTTAGCCATACGTGTTTGGTAATTCATGGCTCTGAAAGCCAGAGTGGCAGACATATAAACTTTTTTTACCCAACCTCTCCATAATTTTACTCTTCTTAGAGGGAACCAACAAGGTGGAGGGTAACAGCTTGGAAGTTTTATCTGCAGCTACAGAAATGGTAGAAGGGTCAGCCGATGGAGCCTGAAAAAAGGAACTATTTGTAGAATCTATCAGGGCATTTAGGGGGTGGAGGTTGGGAGTCTGGGGACTTGGAAGCAGCAGAAAAGGCAGGACAGGAGGAATGGCAGAGGGGTAAGGAGACTCCAAGAGGTCTTAATACCTCTTCTGGGTCTCGGAGACCTGACAGCAGTCCCAGATGAAAAAATCCTTCATCTGCACAATAGTCTCCCCAACTGTAATGTCCTCCCCAGGGGAATCGGTGCCATTAGACTCCTCCTCTGGTGAAGCATACCACCGAGGAGAATCAATCTATGAGGAATAAGTTAATGACCCATTTCCAGAGGAGTCTTCCTCCTCCGAGAAAACTTCTTCCACAGGCCTTTTCCCAGGAGTGGAGGGGGATAGGGCCTTTACAGGGGCTGGAAGTTGGCGTAAGGCCTTGTGTAAAGGCCTACCAGTCAGGAGACTGGTCAGAGGGCATAGCCTGCTGGTCAGAAGAAATATTTCTAGTTTTTTCTTCTTAAAGTCCTCTGACATACGGTGAAGAGTAGGAGGGGCAGATGTCGGACGACATTCCACGGCGTCCAAAAGAACGTAGTCTTGAACCATTATCTGAGTAACCCCAAGTGGGCCTTCAGAAATAATAAGCCATGGTTCCCCACTGGTCACTGGTTTGGACTCCTGCAAGTCCCTCTGGGACATGCTAACAGACTCCTTGATGACTTCCCCCAAGGTACCTATCAAAGGAGATTCTGTAGTTTCTGATGCAGCCACTGGGCCTTCATTGGTCTCAGGAGGAACTCCCAAAATAGAGGAAGCAGCCATAGAGTCAGGTCGAGGCTTCTTGGATTGAGGTTGTTCCGAAGGTCCCAACGTCGGGTCCATATCCCATGCTAGGCGCTTAAATCATTGGTTTTCTAAGTACAGCCTAAGGGAAGAGAGACAGCTCCTAAGGGTTTTAGGGAAGAAGACCTTACAAATATCACAAGACATATGATTGTGTTCTGGGCCTAAACAGAATAAACAGAGCTCATGGGCATATTTATGTGGAATCTGCCTTCCACACTGACACTTGCCTTTCCTAGCTGACATTAACTCACAAGAAACACCACAGTAGCAGTTTAGATAAGAAAAAAACCCTATGGGGTACTTATCTGAAGCATTAGTGAAGCACAAAGCCAACTTTCCAAAGCAAACAGCGACCGGACCTGGCAGTCAAACAGGCAGCAGAGAAGTTCTGGGGTAGGTGCGTCCTGACATCCGCTTTATACCTGACGTACACTGTGTGATGCGGGCCATCGCACTTACCTTCGCAGTAGTATTTTAACTTTGGTATAACAGCTGGATGTACAAGTTAGCCAGAGGATGACTCCCTCATGTTATGGATACTGCAGCATATGAATAAAAGGACATCACTGTTTCCTGAAACACCTCTGTATATCTTCCCAGAAGGGACGAGGGATGGAAGGGGGAAAGGTTGAGAAAGAATGAAAATGGACAACACAGATGAAAGTTGTGGTGAGTACACAACTTCTTTATCTGATGTTGTCATTTTCATTTGTTCCTCAACCTGTGGGACAGAGTCCCCAGCTGCATATATTCTGGGTGGCCTTCATGGAAGGATATTCCGGAGCACTGCAGAATGAAAGCATGCTCTATTTCTGGATACAATATCTAACTTGTAATGTGCAACAAAGGCAGCTGCACAAATATCATTAATAGATACTCTACACCAAAAAGCTGCTGAGATGGACATCAACCTAGTAGAATGTGCTTTCACGTGTCCAGGAGGTGTGATACCTTTAGCAGAATAAGCATAGGAAATGCCATCTGTAACCCATTTGGCTAAGGTTACTTTAGATACAGGTTTCCCCAACTTTATCTTTGAAAATGAAATAAATAGTTGGTCAGGTTTTCTGAAGGCCTTTATTCCATCCAAATAAAAAAAAACTGTCTATGTACATCTAATAGGTGAAGGGTATATTCACCCTTGTTTTCATAATTAGGAAAAAAAATACAAGGAGATTGATGGACTGATGATATTTTCAGAGCAATTTTTGGTAGAAAGGCTGGATTTGTATGTAGGGTGACCATATCTTTGTGGAAAATGAAATACAGCAGTTTGGAGGAGAGTGCTTGTAATTCTGAAATTCTCCTGGCCAGGGTTATAGACACCAAGAATAAGGTCTTCCATGATAAGAATTTGAAATCTACTTTGCAGAAGATTCGAAGGAAGAGAGAACTAGAGCTCATAAGACCATAGTAAGATCCCATGGAGGAGTGGGTTCTTTAAACTGGAGTCTAAGCAAGAAGATACCTCAGAGAAAGGCCTTACACAATTTGGAAAAAGCCAATGATGAAGAGCTTTCACTTGCGTGGTATTTGGATATGGCTGCTAACTGTACTTGACAGTGAACTAGCTTGCTCCATTCTGAAAAATCGAAGCAAGGAAGTCAACGACTGCTAGAATGGGGGTGGTAAAAGGATCTATATTTTTTGATGAGCCCAAAAGGAGGCTCTTTTCCATCTGCTTTTGTAAACCTTTCTGGTGGAAGTTTTATGTGAACAGATCAGAATGTTTTTACTGAAGTGGAAAGCTTGGAAAGTCTAGCCATCACTGGAACTGGAGAAATCATGTGGTTAAATTGAGGCCTGTCAAATCCAGGTGAGTTTGTCCTGAGGGGTGAGAAAGAAGGTCTGGACTTGGGTCCAGGGAGGACATATCAAGGAAGACCAAAGAAAAGGGAACCAAACCTGTCGAGGCCAGAAGGGTGCAATGAGGATCACTTTGCTCTTCAACCTCTGCACTTTCTGGAGACATTTTGGGAATGAAAGGTAGAGGGGGGATACATGCAAAGGAGACCGGCGGGCCAAACATGGACTAGAGCTTCTTTTGGTGACTGCCCCTGAGGGGAGGGATCAGGGCAAAAAACCTGCTGCATTTGTTGTTGGAAGGGGATGCAAAGAGAATGCAGCAAGTTTGACCCCATTTGAGGAAGATCAAATTTGCCAGAGACTGATTGAGACCACTCTTGAGTCAGCAGGATGGTTCTGCTGAGCCAGTCTGCTAGAATGCTGGAGTTCTCTGAAATATGTATTGCTACTAGAAAGTGGTTGGAGGAGATCACCCATTGCCAAACTCTCACAGCTTCTCGACAGAGGGGGGTAAGATCTGCTTCCCCCTTGTTTGTTGATGTACCAAACTACAGATGTCTGTTTGAATTGCAATCTTCACTAGAGGAAGAAAGTTCTGTAAGGCTTGCAATGTTTGGAGCACCACTCATCTCTAGGACATTTATATGAAGATTAGTTTCCTGTATCAACACATGCCTTGAACAGTACGGCCCGAGTAATGCCCCCCACCCTAACTGGGATGCGTCCATGGTCAATGTGATGATGGGGGTAGGAAGAATAAATGGATGTCCGCCTCCTTTAACATCCCTCAAATGAAGTCACCATGAAAGGGAGTCTGCACATTTGAGATAGCTTGATGGGATGATTCAGAGGATAGCTGTGTAGTGACCACTGTACTGCTTGGGTCTATTGAAGAATCATCATGTGTAGACGAGCTGTAGGAATCAACTTTATGGTGGCAGCCACTGAACCTAGTGCTTTGAGAACCAATTCTGCAGGTGGTGAAGGGATGGCTTGTATTTGCCTGATATGTAATCTCAAGGACAGAATTCTGTTCAAAAGTAAGAGGACTAGGCAACTGAGCATGTCTAGATGTGCTCCTATAAAATCTATCACTCGAACTGATTGTAGTTGAGACTTTGTGACTTATTGTGATTTCTAGTGTATTTGCTAGGTGAAGTAAATCCCTGGCTTGAAGGACTAGATGCCTGGTTGAAGCAGTCAGGAACCAGTCATCTAGGTAAGGAAATGCTCTGAATCAGAGCAATCTCCGGTGAGATGATGCTATTACTGCTATGCATTTAGTGAACACCCTAAGGATTGTGGCAAGATCAAAGGGCAGAGCTCTGAACTGTTAATGACTGGCTCCCAGACAGAAGTGGAGAACCCTTTGGGAGTTCCTGTTCATTTTGAAGAGAGAGTACATGTCTTGATGGTCTACTGAGCACGTCCAGTCATTCTTTTGAAGGAGATGTAGAATGGACTGTACCGTGACCATCTGGAATTTTGAGTTCTTTACAGACTTGTTTAGGAAGGTTAGATCCAGGATTGGTGTTGAGTCCCCTGTCTTTTTTGACAAGAAGGAGCTTGAATAGATTTCTGATCCTGTTCGGTCCGGTGGGACCTTCTAGATGACTCTTTTTCTCCAGCAGCTTTGTAATTTCTTGCGCTGCTAAGTCTCTCTCATTGGGTGGAACATGGGGGAGATTTTTCTTTTGAATGGAAGTTCTGAAAAAGGGAATATAATATCTTCTGGGTGTGATCCTTTGCACCCAATGGTTATTTGTAATGGCTAGCCAGGCATTTAGATGCAAGAATAAGTGCTCCTAACTGCCTCCAGCAAGGGACAGTTGGGCAACTGCTCAAGAGCACTGAAAGGGTCTATCCGAGAAGAAATCTCAAGATCCTTGGTTCTGCGGACCTCCTCTGCCACGGGCATGGTATCTACCAAAAAACTCTCCCTGTGATTCCTGGAAAGGATCTTCTGATTTCTTGAACCACAATTTCTTACCTCCATGTTGGCTCCTGGAAAACATTTTTTGTGGGGTAGAGAATTTGATTCCAATGGCAGACAAGGTTTTCCCATCTTTTTCACATTGAGAGAGGGCATCTTTCACTGCTGGTCCAAAGATTGACCATCCGTCAAAAGGAGCACTGATGAATGACAACTTGAAAGGTTCCACAAAGTCACAAAATTGCATCCAGGCATGTGTCCTTATGGCAATGCCTGAACCTGCAGCCCTTGAGGTACCCTCAGCAGTGTGAGAGATTAACCTCATGGACGTATTACAAATGGATTGTAGGGAGGTCATTCTTAAGGAAAAGGTTATCTGTTCCTCTTGAGACATGGACCCTGGGGTAGTGTTGGAGAGTTCCTTTAGAAAATCCCTCTTCAAACTGGTAAAGTGGGCCAAATAGTTTAGCGATCGTAGTGCAAAGGTCACTGATGCATAAACCCACTTCATGAATATGTCCAACACTCTAGATTCCCTATTAGGGGGATGAACAGTGGAGCTCTGTTTGGCTAGCTCCTTCATGGCTGCTACAGCAACAACTATGGCATCTTCAGGGCTATCTTCTGTCCTGCATTGCTTATCGGTAGGGGCACTGAGGATGTTGTCAGCTCTTTTTGGTATGGGCGCCATGGTGTCTGGCTCCTTCAAAGCCCTGTGGGAGAAAAGGTCTATAAAGGTCATCTGCAAGAGAGGTCACCCAAGATGTAGATAGGCCAGAACTGAAGGCCTCCGAGAACACAGACTCCTATGAGAAAGGGCTTTGGGTAGACCAGCGACCTCTTTGGCATAGGGTTTTAAGGATGTCTCCTATGGAGACATCATCAGGTGGAGATCTTGGAGACCCTTCACCTTCATCAAAGTCCATGTCTTCTGTTAAAGGTCCCTGAGGGTAATCTAGGTGCCTCCTCTTACACAGTCTCATTTGAGGGGACCTCCTCAGTGGAATGCTCCAGGGAGGTGTCAGAAGAGAGGGGCAGCTCTGCCAGGAGAGATGCTCGGAAGCTGTTAGGGTCTGGCTGCCCCTGAGGTGAAGAATGATTAGGCTCAGGTGCAGAAGATGGAATAGGAGTAGGATCTGAAGGAGGTAGAGTTGAGGTAATTCTCAGTTGGGAGAACACCCTGTCCGGCACTTCAAATGCAGGAGGACCTAGAGATGTCCCAGGTAGTCCCTCCGGAGCCATAGCTCTCGGAGCAGTTAGACCAAGGACGCTCATGGATCTTGTGCCCTGAAGGTGGTGTCTGAGCCGAGCTGTCCAGTGCTGAGGTTTTGAGGGAAAGTGATGGCTCCAACCACTTCAAAGCAAGGACATTCCCCCAGATCAGACATGCTCCAACAAGTTGGGAGCAGATCGAATCAGAAACATCATCAGAGCTGAAGAAGGTAAAGCAGTTGGATCCGACATATTGACTCTGATAACCTCCATATCCGAGGACTCTGAAGCAGATTGTCAGATTGGAGGAGGAGTCTTCAAAAACAGGGAGAAAGGCAGGGTGATGGCTCATGGACCTGGTGAGGGACAGAGCAGACAAAACCTCCACCTGTATCTGCATCCTGAAGAATCTCATCATCATCCCTTCCACCTCAGCTTCAGAAAGACTCCAGGAAGATCTAATGGAAGATGAGGTGGAGTGAGGTTGGGAAGGTTTCTGAGAGGGTTCTCCTGGAGAAAGGGAGTCCTTAAGGTTAGAGTCAAGACTTCCAAGGGAGAACTAGAAGTCTGGTGTTGTGGAGGAGTGAGCAGTGTCTGCATCTGATCCAACAATTTCAAAGTCTTGGCTGGTGGCTCAATAGTAGCCCATTTTGGAGACCGGGCAGGAGAGTGTTTTCTGTGTTCCCTGGGCTCCTTCTGCCTCTTAATTAGGCTTTGAGACCCTGATTTCTTGGAGGATCCAGCTGTAAAGGAAGACGTCTGAGAGAGAAGACTCTTCCAAATTAGTTTGTCTAAACCATCAGGACCTAAACAGTACACACATTCTCTGTGGGCATCAGGGTGTGGGATCTTGTGCCCACAAGAAGTGTATTTTTTTAAACCATCTGGTTTGTCAGATTTCTTAGCCTTAAGGAAAAGAAGAAACTGCAGATATTATCTAAATGACTTTTTCTTTTTAATAATACCAGAGAAGAGAAGAAAAAGAAGAAACTATCAACAATGGCAGAGAAAAGTTATACCAGCTGGTATAAAAGTTTTGAAGTAGCTGAGAAACCTGAAAATAAAAACACAAGATTGATTTAGAGGGTAAGGAAGGGTAATAATATATAAAGAACAAAAAGTTAAAGTTTAGTTTCTAAATACACTCAGTCCCACAATGAGCTATGAGAGAAGGAAGCTCGAAGCGTGGCAAATGAGATCTGAGGTAATACAGAGGACAGGTGAACCATGAGTTAAGGGAGGAGCCACAGAAGCAGCCCAGTCGGATCAGTACCCATAGGTTGAGGAATGAATGAAAGTGACATCGGATCAATTTATAATACTCTGTCAGCGTGTGCGAAAGGGGGTCTATATCAGAACATCGAAGTGTCAGAGCTTCGAATGTCCTAATATCGAACCCAATTCAGTGAACGCTGACAACATCGAACATTCAGAACAGCGAATTCTTTCCTAGGGAAAAAATTTGCTGTTACGAAACACTTACACACAGCACAAGCACACCAAACAAACAGCAATCCACACACATACACCTAAAATCTTACATCTAACCCTACACTAAACTGTACATACACCACTAACTATCCACTTACCTTAACCCAAACCCTAACCCTAAGGTCTGTCACTATCGCACACTTACCTGACCCGAGCCCTAACCCTAACTCACCTAACCTGCCCTAACCCTTACGTCCACACAATCACACACTTACCTGAACCCAACCCGTAATGTTCCACCACAGCGCTGAAAATAGCGAAGTGACAGAAACGGACAACTGAATTCTTTCCCTGGGAAAAAATTTGGTTTTCTGCAGCTTCGCTATTTTCAGCGTTTGCTGAATAGGGTTTGATATTAGAACATTTGATGTTCTGAAACATCAATGTTCTAATATAGACCCTTCAAAAGGTATGCATGCATTCCCTGCCTCAGTAAACTACCAAAAAGTCTGAAAATAATCCGGACACTTGTGTAGAGGTTGTATAAGGAAAGTAAAGCTGTGAATAAGTATACTTACCGTAACGGCAGATCATAGCATTCTGGAGGTTTTCTGCTGTGGCTTATTTCTTGGTTGAAATTTTCACCAGCGATACTTTTGTCTCCATGATGACAAATGCTGGCCTTTACACCAACATTCCATAAAACCTTAATATGTAATTCATAATGCAGTAGGTTGGAATCAAAAAGAGAGCTTTACACATTTCTTTTAAAACTCCAGCAAGTATATTTACAAGGAAATACCCACATGCTCAAGATTTTGAGGAATAACATGTAGATGGAAGGATGGAATGCTGAACATGATTTTCAATTCACATAGTTCAAAGAAATGCTACTTTGTCAGATTCCTTTAAAACGGAGAAGTGCTGACAAAATGCACACTACTGTCATGATTTTTAGAGAAAGTTATTCACCTTTCCACAAAGCATCCAACAGATCATTCAGCCTTGAGGACAAACTCCTTTTCAGGCCTCAAGCATGTTTCTTTCTTCAGCTCTCTCAAGCCTTCTCCTGTTTCTTGCTTTTGCTTCTTTTCCACTCTTTTTACTAGAGTGTGAGCATGTCTTCTTCCCCTAAAGTCATGTGTGGAATCCCCTTTACCACAGCAGTTGCTAGGCAGCACTATAGAACACACGCACACACACATCCATGCAAGTTTACACACAAATGAAATCCGCTTTGCTAGGACCTTTCTTCAGTTCAAGCCATTTCTAGCCCTCAGGGTGATTAGACAATTGCTCTTCTCTAAACTTCCAGAACTCCACTGTACTACTCCCAAGAAAGCACGAAAGAAAGAAACATTAGTTAGCCAGAGCAAACACCACTATAATCTAACCCCTTCTATAACCTTGCCTGCCTAAGGGCAAGGAATGGACAAAAAGTATGCCGAAGATAAGATAATGGAACACAATCATACATTTCTATTTTCAAATACAGTACACAACTTTCTTCTTATCTGCCATGGTCTATTCCATCTTGAAAAACCTTCAGGATGCAGTTCCAGCTTGTCTTCCTTGCTGATGTTGTGAAAGGCCACCTCTTTTAACTGTGGCTCTGAAAAAAGACATAGACGAGGTTACATTCAACTTGTAGCCCAGGAAAAGTACCCAAAGAAGCCCACATCTTAGTTGTGTAAATATAATTCAATGATTTGTTGCCAAGTGGGGCCTCTGATATAGCCACAACATTGTTTTACTTTTTGCAGCAAAGCTAAATATATTCTGAAAGCAACCTGGATAGTGCAACTTTAGTTTGTTCCAACCACAGGAAACAAGTAACAGAGACTAGATTCTTAACTACCTAAGCATATTCATGCAGTCTATTAAATATCCCCTTACTACAGTGGTCCGCAAAAAAACAAATATTAAAATGGTTTTAAATTCACTTTAGCAACTCTGGACAAAAACATAGGGTTTTTTTACAAGACCACTGTGTCCTCTGCATTTTTCTTCCTGTGCCCAATTCTTTCATAAGGCCCACAGCTCTGAAATTCACCATCTGACCTTGAATGTAGTCTTCTAGCTTGCCATTCTTCTAGTCTGTCCACAGGCTCCCAAGGAATCCTTTATCAGTTTGGAAAACTGGGCACTTCTAGCTAGACCCCAATTCCCCCAGTGGCTGATGTGAGCATGTGCAGCACTGGGACAGCATTGTACCTCCCCCCTCCAATGTACATGCATGCTACCATAGACTCCAATAAAGACTACTGACACCAGCTTGGAAGAGCTAATCCCATATCCTGTAGCTCTATGTTTCAAGGCATGAATGGTGGCATCAGCAACTCAAAACCACCTCATCTTCCTCCAGGACAGAAGAGCAAGCATCAGCTGCTCATTTCCTTCACTTGTGCATGGGTCTTTACCAGAGTTTGATTAGTAGCTCAGGAGATTGATCTGGGCTGTAATCACAGCTTTAACTTTCAATTACACAAAGCCAAGCCACCCCCTCCTCATTTTTTGAAGAAAATAATGTTTTTTTTTTCATAAACTCTGTAGCTCAAAGTGTAGTGTCCACCCCCTCAATATTTAAATCATTTGATAAACTAAAATTAGGAGGAAAAAGGTGTGACGTATGCTTGCGGTGTCTGTTCACTCAGAATGGAGTGCACTTAGTGTAGGCATTCATGAATCTGGCAGAGACTCAGAAATAGTCATCCTTCATATCCTGCCTAGACAAGTAGCAGTCTTATCCTATAAGAGGAAACTTCAGATGTAGCTCCCTGAATGACTGCATAAAGACTTGTTCAGACCTTATACCTCTTGAAATGATCTAAGATGTTGGAATTCCTGTTAAACTAAAAGCAGTTTGGTATTAAAAAATAGAAATAATAATAGCTGCAACTAAAAATGGATCTGTCAGCTGTAAAGCTTGTTGCATCCAGAGGTATAGGTGTGCCAGATGTGGGTGTGAAATATGCTAAATACGTGGTTTATGAACAGATTTTATTGCAAAACTCTATATTTTAATAGAAACCTTCCATCTACAACCATCTCTTCCCATGTAAAAAGAAAGGGATAGGATCTGGTGGTCCAGACAAAGGGAACTGAGTGAATTCTGTTCATCTAGATTGGATTTGTTCAAACCCCAGTTTAAGTGCATGTGCTCCATCTCTTTATGGCTTTTGGTTTGGTATGATGGCGCAATAATTTTTTTTCTGTTTTATATGACCATGAAGTTAGAGTACTATACAAGGAATCTGAGGGAGAAGTCAGGTGTATTTTAATAGAGGAAAAATTGTGGACGAAAATTGTGTTGAAGGTATTTAACTGGGAGGGGAAGAAGGCAAGAGTTAAGTGGGAGAAGTTAATTCTCCCCATAGAACAATGGAGTTTAGGATTACGTAATCTGAACAGATACTTTAGAGATGTACACATAAGCCTTAACCGCATATCAGCAGCAAAAGGATGAGACAGAGACAATGAGGTTTTGTATGTAGCGTTCCAAGAAGTAAGCCAACACAAGAATGGAGAAAAGATATTTTACCAATAGGAATGACTGCAAGTAGCGGTACAGAAAACAGGCAAGGAGGATGAAATTTACTGGTGAAAATTAGCAAAGGAACCCTGGTACAGGGAGCAAACAAGAGTGGGAAAGGTAATTTAATGAGAAAACGAGAAGTCTGGACTGCAGGTTAGGGACTGCCCCCCCTCCCCCAACCCCACCAGGTACCAATAGCAGTACAGGCAAACAGAAAGGGGTAAGGGTATATTAAGTTAAAGATCCGCTCTGGTTGAGTTTTACTTCAGTCTAGAACAGAAGCTGCTGTTAAACTAATAATGAGTATGGCACGTAAAAATATTGCACCATAGCAATAAGAATCAGAGATGGATAAAAAATAGAAAGGCAGTTTACAATGAAATAGTGGGTGAACTTTGCTGCACCCTTGGGAGCCATACAAAAGTCCAGGTTTGAGTGTGTTTGCACAGGTATACCCTGATCAGGATTTAGAGAACATTTTTCTCAGGAAGACATCAAATGCTGGAGGTGTAAGGGGAAAGGGAGGTAATTTGGGAACATGTTTTTGGGAATGTACAAGTTGGTAGTTTTTAGAAATTTCCTATAGAGTACTTTGTCAGAAATGTTGGTGGAAGAAACCGTTGTAACTGAGGAAATGATTCTGAGTGGATATACAGGGTCTGAATTGCCTAGTGACTTGCTAAATGCTAAATTTAATGCTACTGGCTGAAAAAGAAAATTACTAGAAGATGAAACTCAGTATCTAACCCAACTGCAGTTGAAGTGTTGCATAATGTTCAGAAGATAAAGAATCAGAGGTGGAGTCTTTAGAAAAGAGAAAGAAAACTAGATAAAAATGGAATTTGTGGTAATAACACACTCAGAACATTGAGGAGGAGTGAGGTTTAAGGGGATGCTGGAAATAGGCATTTTAAGTAAATAGAGTTAATGAAATTTTTTAAAGGAAAATGTATGTATGCTGCATGAAAACAATTGAAAATATGGTTTGCTCTATTAATATTTGTACTTAAAATGTGATGATCCAGTAAGAATGTGGAGACTGTGCTCAGTCTATAGACTGACATCAGTCTGACAAAGGTATTAATGCAGGTCCCTACTGTTACTATGCAGCTTCTTACAACTACAGTGAAAGGAAATGGCAAACAGTGCTGAACTGCTGGCAGCAATGAAGTCAATGATCTCCAATGGTTAAAAAGAATGCCACAGCAGAGAGCAACAAACTGCTGTCAAGGTGTTATTTCTGGCAGCACCAAGGTTGGTAATTTTGTTAATATATTCATATCCCCAGTTCTTTCAGGTATTCTCTTGTTGTACCATGTTACCTTTCTCTCCAATTTGTCAAGAGGCACCCTGATCTGCAATTCTTAAGCAAGGCAAAACAAAAGATAAAATATGAAAACACACAACTGCAGTGACAGAAAAAAATAACATGGAAAAGCTCTACAGAAAAACAAATGGAGCAAGTGTGACTCCTTACAGATAAAGATACTCAAACTCTGAAGTGAAATGTAGAGTACTCAAAATGGTGACAAGAACAGAAAAGATGTTGGTTATGTATGTGAAGTCTTGCATACCAATCATGGTTCCATAGAATGCTGGCAGGAGACACTCACTGAGCACCAGGACAAAGGTACAACTGATAAAATTCTGGCTTGGAAAGGTGACACAAGGTAGAAGAACACATTTCATTTTACTGTTATACTGATACTCCAAAGAGATCATATTCCATGGCAATGGAGATTATAGCAACAGAAATCCATTTACAAATTAATATGTATTAATTTATGATAACGTGTTGGCATATTATGACCAAGTCCTACAGTTGGACCAGCTTATGATACTGCAACTGCATATCAATTGCTGCATCCCCTGACAGTTATGGAAAGTTACTGCAATTGTAATACAATTTTCTTACATTTCAGACATCAGTTCCATGTATTTGTCCTTTCCGTTTCTCTTATGCTTAAAAAAAAGGACACCCATTCCCTGCAACAGAAAATATATTGCATAATAAAGCAAAGTTCAGATACAGTAATAAAGAAAAAGTATGCTTTCTTTATCCCAGTATCCCTTCCCCAGTACCACAAGGAGAGACGTACCTGCTTAGGATAGCAGCTAAGTTTAGACGTTTTCCTGCTGGCTATGCAGATAGCATCCTTTAGAGGTGTTAAAATACTGTAGAGTTGGACTCCCTCCAGCAATTAAGGAGTTTATAGCCACTCTAGGTGTACAATTCCATGCTTCTGAAGAAACAAAAGAATGCTTTTTTTCTGTATACTGAATTTTTTTTCCTGTGTAAGGGAAATTTTACTTTTTTTTGTATTTTACCAGATGTTATAGCTTGTTCATTCATGTTGTATTTCATTATGCCCAGTAACATGAAAACTGTTGCCAGTAGTGGGGTCTGTATGTGTGCCAAGTCTGCAGTTACTTCCTGTTTGTGGGAATTTTATAGCATCTGTTTTGTAGGAGATTTTTATTGCAGCATCAGCTTTGACTGCTCAACAGTATTTGTGTACATGTAGGTGACAGTGTGCTGCGTACATGTAACTGACTGTGCTTTTGCAGCTGTTCAACTGACTAACTGTGCAACTTGGATGTTCAAATTAATATGTTCTGTATGTCTTGAAAGGTCATCTTGTTGGTAGCAAAGTACGATTTCCAGCTGTAGAATCCCATGCTGTTATTCTCACCAACACAAAGGTCTGCTGCTTTTACCTTTGCCATAAATGCAAATGATGGCACAATAATCTCCCCCGACCCCTCTACAAAACTATTAGGTGTCATTATAGATAATAACCTAAAATTTGACCTACATGTAAACCAATCGATCAAAACCATCAATAAAAAAAAATAGGGTCACTTTACAGAATAAAAACCTTCCTAACCCCTCCAGCCAAAATTGCCATAGCTTGCTCTCAACACTTCTGTATGCACCCCCCTACTCTCTAATCTAAACAAGACTGTACTTAAACTCTCAACCTGCTATAATCACATTGCCAGGTTTGCCACTGGCCTGCCTTTTAGGACACACCACTGCATCAATCTTAACCAGCTTGGGTGGCTTGAACTTCCCAGTCTAATCCAATATAACCTACTGATTATGGCTTATAAAATCCTTTATAATCTGGATAATACTCCGGCACTTAAAAATCTTATCACCCTCTATAACAATCCATGACTGCTTCGATCCTCTAACAGGCTACTAATTCAGACAATCAAAATTAATGCTGCCGGTGATTCCCTCTTTGCAAACTCTGCAGGCAGAGCCTGGACCTCACTTCCAGCTGATATTACTTTACTCTCCTCCCTTGGACAATTTAAAACTAGACTCCAACAACATCTGGCACTAAACTGGCTTTGCCACTGCAACAAGCCTGGCTAACTCTCATCAAGAATGTGTAAAGTCTATTAATCAGCTTACTGTTGAATTTACCCCTGACTTTCACCAGGGAGTAACTCTAATCTGTGGAACTTGTTTATTCATGTTTGCTTATGTAATCTTTCTCTATCATATTTGAAATATGTTTTCACTGTTTTTATTGTATCTGCTTACCTTGGAGCTTTTCTCCCCGGGCCACCACTGAAAATGGACATGAATCCAGTTGGACTATCCTGGTCAACAAATGTAAAATAAAAATAAAAAAATAAAAATTTACTTTTACAAATGTCTAGTAAGGCTTATTGTTCTGTAGCTGCCATGATTCATGGTGGGTCTACCTTTGTGGAGGGGAGATGACCTCAGCTGTACTTCACAGCTCTGGGAGATGACCTCAGCTGTACTTCACAGCTCTGGCATAAAGCCAGTCTCAAGGATGAGGTTGAACAGATTGAGTAGTGAGTTGGTGAGGCTGTATCAAACTGACAAGGAAGTATCATGGCATGTTGTCTGGACCTGTAAAACGAGTGTTCTTTGCTTTGGCCAAGGAAACAACATGCTAATTGTTGATGTTTATTATCATTTTTGGAGGTGGTAGGATGCTGCTGAAGATTATTTTTGCATCAGCTTTGGACACATTCAGTTAGCTCCATATGTCTGCCTCAGATCATGCTCTCCCATGTGCACAACAGCCATGTCCTATGTGGGGTGACAAGACTTGTTACTCTTGTGACTTGCCAAATCCTACCCCCTGCAGCTCACCATCTCTCTTCCCTTGCCCAGCCTAGTGTATGGTATATGTCTGTCCTACATATTGTCAACTGTGACTAAGTTAGTGGCATGCCCATGTAGTCTTAAAGACTTTGATCTGCAAGTTGAATGACTCATTTGATTATTAATGCTCGACAATGCAGTATTTGTAGCTGGCATTTAAGTGCAGTGCTGGGGGGAATGTCCTTGCTTAAGCATTTATGGTTTACTGAGATATTTCTTGAGTACCTCCGCATAGGAAGGTGTCTGGCATGCTGGGATGAGGTAGTTGTTGGCAATACGTTTTTGATGAGAGATTGCCTCGAAATTTAGTAAGCATGTACACCTCTCACAAGTGTATTCAGGCTGCAGTAGAAGTAAGTATGAGGCAGTTAATGCATTGCCTCAGGGTGCCTAGTGTCAACAGCAGTCAAATAGTTTCCAGATATACAGTGATAAGTCAATTACTGCATTAATAAGGTAGGAGTTACATGATTTTATCTAGCACTGCCATAATGTTGCAATCAAGTACCAAAAGTGCAGGTGGTATTAAGAGGTATAACAATTGATCTGATGTCAATTTTCATTTTATCCTCGACATATGGGTTTGGTTCAGAGCCTCGGAACTGACTCGGCCATTACTACAGCTCCTGGAAGCCATAAACTCTTGAACTTAAATCTTAACCACAGTGATTCTCTCCAAGTTTCCTCATTTCTTGTTTACCGCTTTTAATGACAGCTCAAAAGCAATGACAAATGAGTCTAAGTGCAACTTTTTTGATATATTTCAAATTTTGAAAGAGTTTCTACTTCTTTTCTATTAGTCGTTAACCCATCCACTTCTTTATAACACTTTTAGATTAACCCTCTCCTTCTCTTTCCAAACACATCGGTGTATTCTGAACTATCATCCTTATTTTTTCTTTCTCACGTACACCTCAGTGAATTCTTGGCTATCATTGTTGATAGTTTTTCTTCCTGCTGCTCTTCTCCTATTTAAATAAAAACTATTTATTTCTGAAGCTTTTCTACCTGTGTGCATGTGTGGTTTGTATAGCTGGCTTTTTTTGTCACCAATTATTTACAAACTTGAGAAATGTTTTCATTACAGCAGATGATAAAGTTTCTGGATTCAAAAGGTGTCAGAAATGCAGGTATAAAACTCTTGTGTCAGACACTCATTCACTATGTGTTTATTGCCTAGGCCCTGACCACCTTCCTATTTGTCACAGTTTCAGTCACAGGGCACTAATGGAAAGATATAATAAACTTATTTTGAAGGGTATTCTTCCACTAGCCTTCATTGAGGCCTTATCCAGTGCCGACAAGGCCAACAGTAAGACCGATGTGTCTTCTTCTTCCACATCTTCCAAAGTTTTAGAGAAACCAAAAAAGAGAAGCTTATCGGTGCC